>NC_140970.1:16343901-16351401 GCF_056783735.1 Eptatretus burgeri
GAGAGGCTGAGTATGGTTGAAGATGATGTGGTTGAGCTTGAAAGTGGTTGGATGTCAATGAAAGATAGTCTATTGGGAGCCGTTGGTGAGGTATGTGGATGGACAAAAGGACCACCGAGGCACTCGAAAACATGGTGGTGGGATGATGAAGTTGGAAAGACGATTGAAGAGAAGAGGAAGAAGTTCAAGGAATGGCAAAAGGCAAAGGATACGGTGGAAGAAGAGGCTGCACATGAAAGCTATAAGGAAGCCAAGAAGGCAGCAAAGAAAGAGGTTGCAAAGGTGCAGGAGGCCCATAGGAAAATGTTTGGAGAACGCTTGGATTCGGAGGAGGGTAAGAGAGCGGTATTCAGGATCGCAAAGCAGATAGCGAGAGAGAGATTTGATGTGACGGGGGTGAGTTGCTTGAAGGATGAAGTGGGACAAATTGTTGTGGATTCAGATGGAATTAAAGGAAGATGGAAGAGATATATGGAAAGGCTGTTGAATGTAGAAAATGAATGGGATAGAAACATCGAGAGTAACCCGGTTTTAGGACCAGCAGAGAAGATAACTGAGAAGGAAGTTGAGGAAGCTATAAGAGCAATGAAGAGTAGAAAAGCAGGAGGGCCGACGGGAGTTGTGGGAGATATGTTGAAGGCAGCGGGAAGTTGGGGTGTGAAGAGAATGACAGAGATCTGTAATCTGGTGGTGAAAGAAGGCCGCATTCCAGTGGATTGGGAACTGAGTACCCTCGTCCCTCTGTACAAGGGGAAAGGTGACCCTCTGGACTGTGGCTCCTATGGAGCAATAAAGTTATTGGAGCATGGAATGAAGGTATTGGAAAGGGTGTTGGAGAAGAGGATAAGGAAGAAGGTAAAGATTGACGAAATGCAGTTTGGATTTATGCCAGGAAGAGGAACGACAGATGCAATTTTTATTGTAAGGCAGTTGCAGGAGAACTACATGGAGAAGAGGAAGAAGTTGTTTTTTGGGTTTGTTGATCTGGAGAAAGCATTTGATGGGGTTCCACGTGAAGTTATGACATGGGCATTGAGGAAGTTAGGAGTGGAGGAATGGTTGATCAGAGTAGTGATGGCCATGTACGAGAGAGCATGCACAGCTGTAAGGACGAAGGATGGGAACAGTGGTGAGTTTGAGGTGAGGGTAGGAGTGCACCAGGGGTCGGTACTAAGTCCACTTCTATTTGTAGTTGTGATGGAGGTGCTGGCTCGGAGGGTAAAGGAGGGTTTACCGTGGGAGCTGCTGTATGCAGATGATCTGGTGTTGATTGCAGAGAGTATGGATGGACTGAAGGAGAAGATGAACAAGTGGAAGGAATGTATGGAGGCAAAAGGTTTGAAGGTGAATATCGGAAAGACGAAGGTGATGGCAAGTGGTAAAGCATGTGGTGAGGTGGAAAGGACTGGGAAGTGGCCGTGTGCTGTGTGCAGGAAGGGTGTCGGAGTGAACTCCATTCAGTGTACAATGTGTGCTGAATGGGTTCATCGAAAATGTAGTGGGGTGAGAGGGTCATTAACCAGTGTGGCAGCTACATTCAAGTGTAAGGTGTGCGTCGAGGGAGCAGCAGATGAAGGAATTGTTGAGTTGGATCTTGGAGATGGTGTGAAGCTGGAAGGGGTGAAAACATTTTGCTATCTCGGAGACATGCTGAATGGAGAAGGTGAATCAGACTCTTCGACGGTTGCTAGAGTGAGATGTGCATGGAAGAAGTTTCGGGAACTGAGTGGCGTGCTGACAAAGAGGGGAGTGTCGTTGAAGCTGAAGGGAAAGGTGTATGCTTCATGTGTGAGGAGTACGATGATTTATGGGAGTGAGACATGGGTACTGAACATGGAGCAGCAACAAAGGCTGGAAAGGGTGGAAATGCGAATGGTTCGGTGGATGTGTGGAGTATCGTTGAGAGAGAGGAAGACAAATGATGACTTGCGGAAGATGATGAGAATAGAGTCTGTGATGGAGGTTGTGAAGAGAAACAGGTTGAGATGGTTGGGTCATGTGTTGAGGAAGGATGAAAGTGACTGGGTGAGAGGAGTGTTGGAAATGAGTGTAGTCGGAAGTAGAGGACGGGGAAGACCGAGAAAAACTTGGCTAAATGTGGTGGAAGAGGAAATGTGGGCAAGGGGATTAAGAAGGGGAGATGCAGAAAACAGGGTAAAGTGGAGAAGATTGTCATGGGGCCCGCAAGGCTAACCCCCGCTTTAGCGGGGAAAATGGCCTTTAAATGCTTGTGTGTGTGTGTGTGTGTGTGTGTGTGTGTGTGTGTGTGTGTGTGTGTGTGTGTGTGTGTGTGTGTGTGTGTGTGTGTGTGTGTGTGTGTCTTGTGAATAATTTTCCCCACATTTTATGTTTTTGTACGAGACCTTTACTGCATGGATTTGTTGCACAAGTTCAATTTTAACTCACCGGAATTTCATTCCCATCTTGTGCTGAATTAGGAAAGCGGGATTCTGCGACAACTTTTTCATAGACTTCAGGTGATGTTAAATTTTTGTGACATTTCCTCTTCAATGACACCAGGCCTGAAAGGATGACAAATGCAAATCATTTAAGATGTCTTAATAATTCTACAAGTTGCACTTGACATCCATATCCCACATCAATTGGCAGTTGGCCAAGAAAATGACCCATACCTCTGGTCCACACTTGTGAAGACTACCTTTAGATATATCAGTGTATCCATGACTGATGAGGAGTACATTAACTTCTCCTTAAGGATCAAGTGTTACCACTTCAGATGGTAAAAAACAACTCCATTGATTAATTTGGATATGGATTAGAAGAATCCAAGCATCAATTTTAGGTAATCATATGTTAAATATCATCAGAGATAAATATTTGCATCACCAACTGCTTTTACGTTCCCATCTGAAAAGTCTTGATTTTTAAAGACTTGTACACCCACTCCCAAAGGAAGGTCAGGTCAGGTATGGGAGCATGCACCATAGCAGCACGTCGCTGCGTCACTTTTCTGTCGGAACTCTAGGGGCCTCCCTCTGGCCATCCCTCAGGCAGATGCCTGGCCCATCCCCATCTCCTTTAGATGCTGATCAACCTGCTGCAACCGCGAGGCACGTGGCCAGGCCATTGGCCTCCTCCACTCATTAGGCTCCTTCGCTGAGAGAATCTGATGAGCAGAATCAGCATCAAGAAAATGAGCCACATTTCTATACAGCCGCAACTGACGCTCACGGAGTATGCAGGTAACAAATCTCATTTGAGTCTTTCTCAGAAACCGCACGTTAGATACAAAGTCTCACCAGCAGTAGCCAATGGTTCTCCGAAGAGACCTGGTACTAAAGGAATTAAGTCGCCTTCTGAGAACCCTGGTTAGAGCCAAGTCTCATATCCGTAGAGCAAGACTGGAAGCACCAAGGACCTGAAGACTCGGACTTTCATCCTCCTGCACAGGGCATGACAGCACCACACCCCATGATCCAGTGAATCCATGACTTCCCAAGCCCGACCCAGAAGTCTATTGACCTCTAGCTCACAGCCAGCAGAGACATGAATATCACTGCCAAGGTAAATGAATCTCTCTGTAACCTCAACATCCTCTCCACAAACAGGTACAGACAAGATAGCACCATCCAAGATGTCAGTGAAAGCCTGGATCTTAGTTTTGACACAGAAAACCCGTAATTCCAGCGGCTTAGACTCCTCAATCAGCAGCGCGAGGGCCCCCCAACAGGATATCCGAGTCTCTGCAAAGATGACTGCATCATCTGTGAAATCAAGGTCAGAGATCTTGACATTCCCAAACGATGCAGCGCAGCTTCATCTCTCTGATATCCTCCCCAGAATCCAGTCCAAACAAGTGCTGAAAAGTGTGCGGGCCAGTACACACCCTGACTACCTCCAATAACAACTGGAAATAAGTTGGAGATTGCATCACCACATCGCACAGCACTCTCAGTACCAAAGTATCGTTCAGACATCAGATTGATCAGTTTTGGTGACACCTCACGAAGTCCAAGAATACTCCAGAGGACATCCCGATTCACTGAATCAAACGATTTGCAGAGATCAACATAGGCTGCAAGCAACCCCTGCCGAAAGTCTCGTCTGCATTCGGTGAGGACTGGAAGAGCAAGGATATGGTCAATCGTTGTCTTCTTTGGTGAAAGCCTGACAGCTGTGGATGCTGGTGCTCAAGAAGATGGTGGCGAACCCTCTCAAGAATTATCCGAGCAAAGACCTTGCCCGGCACTGAGAGCAGCGTCGCCCCTCGGTAGTTGTTGCAGTCCTGGCGATCACCCTTCCCTTTCCAGAAAGGGACAACAAGGCCTCTCTTCCAATCAGTTGGGATGATGTCTGTGTTCCAGGCAGAGCACAGAACACAGAACTGCATGCAATGACATGAGTACAGCATTTCCACCAGCGTTGAGAAGTTCAGCATGCATGCCGCAGATCCCAGGAGCTTTACCCCATTTCAAACGGTTCACTGCAGCCTGTGTTTCCACAAATGAAGGTGGATCAGTTGATTGGAGGGTCAGCAATGGGATATATTAACACCCCTGACATCCAACTAAACAGCTGATGGGACAGCCTGGTACAACCGCTCAAAGTAACCGGCCCAGCGCGCCTTCACTTCCAACTCCTTTATCAAGAGCCCACTACCCGCCACTCTAACTGCAGTTCACTGATGGATGGGCTTAGAGGAATGCAATGTGTGAATTTTCCTGTAAGCAGGATGAGAATCACTTGACCACAAGTGCTGCTCTACCCCTTCACAGATTCCTCGCACATAGGCCTCCTTATCTTCCTTCAGCGCACGTCCAGTTTTATGCCTCAACTCCCTGAACAGCTCAGCTCTGCCATTAAGCTTGGCCCTGTGACTCTCATCAATGGTATCCAGTGTACCTTGAGAGACCCCAGAATCCCAAGCCCACCACCCTACACCATAACCATTATGCCATCATCAGGCATATTGCACGTTATGCACCTAAATATCGAAATAAAATGCCAAATCAGGTATTTTTCAACAGTTTAACAGTTATCAACACTATTTTCACATCCATAACTATTGCTGAACAGCAAATGGAGGGAAAGCCCAGAAGCTGAGCCCATTTCCATGGTGCATCACAGGATAGCAAGACTGGCAAACATCTCACCAGCAGGAGTGGCCAGAACTATCTCATTGTCAAAGTGACGGATAAAGTCTTCTACCGAGGTGAACTGATTCGTTCCAAACTGGATAGTCTTTCCACTGGTCACGGAGACTGAGAAGTGACCGACTGAGTCAGAAAGCCTGGTGGGTGAAAAACAAGGTTGCACAGTTTGTCATTCAAAAATGATGCTTTTATTATCTGCCTGGCTGTTTACATTTTTCATGTTTACCTGCACCTGCATTTGCAATGATATAGCTACCTTGCTTTTGTACAAATCCATTTCCAAATAATTTTTTATATGTGTGTATTCTCTCGACTCGTGGAAGAGCATTGACACACACCAAAATCAGAGCACAACAAAACACAGGGAACAGCAGGAGAAAGAAGAAAAACATCAACAGCAGAAAGTAGATGGAGACGGACAAACAAGGGATGCAGGTCACGACGAGTTGTAAGGGAGTACGCAAGGGGTGGACAATATGGATACATAAGTAAAATTTTTGGAGGGGTGAGGGGTGGTTTAACAGGTGGAGAAAAGATCATGATTTTGGATGGGGGATGACTTGAGATGGAGGTGAACAGGTGAGTCATTCCATCTGAAATCACCAAATTTAAGAAAATGTTCCCAGTTGACCCCCTCAGATTTACTTTAAACTTTCATAAAATAGTTCCCAGGTATCAAAATGAAGCTGCGTAAAATTTTAGGTCCATAGATGCGGTCAACTCCGAGATATTGAGGGTTAAAAATGTGGTTGTGGTCCTATTTTTTGGTCGTTGCAAGCATCACAAAATAAATGGCTACTTTTAAACTCCCACCACTTTTAAAATATTAATGCTAGAAACTTGAAATTTTCAGAGATTATTCTTCTATAACTGCTCTGTAAGAAACACACATAAAACTGGGAATACCTTTATTAATTTTTATGACCTGATCAGTTGAAATCCAGAAAAAAATGTTGGTTTTGTCTGAAGATCCAACTTTGAGACCCTATATATTTTTATTGACCCATTCCAGAAGCTTGAATTTTTTTCCTGTAATAACTGTATGATAGTAGTATTCAAATACATGTTTACTTTTCTTAATCAGTCATATATATAAAACAATCATGATCCCTCAAAAATTGAAAATTTTCATTTTTTCCCGAAATTCAGGTGAGAATTGCAAATATATGACAAGGTATACCACTTCAAATTGTTCACCATTGGAAAGAGCATATTGAACTTCACAAAAGTGTCAAATATCAAAGTGGTATTTTTTTTTAAATATATTTTCTATTTTTTTTTTAAACTGTTGTTAACACAGTGGTGAATACATGAAGTGTGTGCATGGTGTGGGCACCATGGTAATCATGAAGGATTAGTTCTATGATTCAAATTAATAATACAAAAATATATCACATACTGCAATAACAATGTAATAAAACATTTCACGTAAATGATTTGAATAGGTCCTTGATCTGCTATTCCAAGTCAGGTGCGAGCTTGTACTGCCTCCCAGTTGACGTTAGGGGAGCATCAATAACTTTCATCACATGGACCAAAGGAACCCAACAAATGTCCTCCCTTGAATGTAACTATATACACTGCTGACATCAGCAGATCAGCCACGATTCCTGAGTTCTATTTTTAGCCCCAGCCAGAGGAGTTAAGCTCTTGCTATTTACAAATGAGAAACAAAGCATTACAAATTCAAATTTCAAAGTATTGTGTTCATGATATCCTAATAGCAGATGATATGTATGTACTACATGTAAAAGTTCTGTTCATTAAATTGCACACACAACACGCACAGCACTGGCAAAATATAATTTATTCAAATATTTTTAAAATATTGATATAAACATTATACCACTTTGATATTTGACACTTTTGTAAACTTGAATATGCTCTTTCTAATGGTGCACAATTTGAAGTGGTATACCTTGTTATATATTTGCAATCCTCACCTGAATTTCGGGGAAAATGAAAATTGTCAATTTTTGAGGGATCATGACTGTATTATATATGACTGATTAAGAAAAGTAAACATTAATTTGAATACTGCTTCCATACAGTTATTACAGGAAAAAAATTCAAGCTTCTGGAATGGGTCAATAAAAATATATGGGGTTTCAAAGTTGGGTCTTCAGACAAAACCAACTTTTTTTTTCTGGATTTCAACTGATCAAGTCATAAAAATTAATAGAGGTATACTCTGTTTTATGTTTGTTTCTTACAGAGCAGTTATAGAAGAATAATCTCTGAAAATTTCAAGACTCTAGCATTAATATTTTAAAAAAGTTGTGGGAGTTTAAAAGTAGCCGTTTATTTTGTGATGCTCGCAACGACCATAAAAATAGGCCCACAACCACATTTTCAACCCTCAATATCTCGGAGTTGACCGCATCAA
>NC_140970.1:16356401-16370799 GCF_056783735.1 Eptatretus burgeri
CCTCTTTTCCCTCCAAATCTCCATCTAATAATTATATCAATCTTCTTTTTCAATCCGAATCTCCATTTAATTCTTACAGCGATACTCTTTTTCACTCCAAGTCTACATTTAATACTTACGTGTATATTATTTTTCATCCCAACCTGACATAAAATAATAATATCCAATCCTTTCCTTCAATTCATGGTGCGGATCGGGGTTGGCACCGTGCACCCCACCGCCTCTGATAACCGTGAACATGATAGCAGATACAGGTGCAGGCCCGTAATAAATGACCACGTGTACAATGGCAGACCCATGCGCAGCCCGTGATACTTTATCACCGTATAGAACGGGGCACAAATAGCACATATCTTTGGTTGGGTCTGCGTATAGGGTTACAATAATATCTTAGCGTCGGTCTTCGCTCACCACGACGACCACAAATGGCTCCCGCGAATGGCAGACATCCTCCCGCACCTCCGCCTTAATGTGGCCGCCATCAAGCAGAGGCGTGCTGTGCGGCCCGCATCGCTCGGGCAGCGTGGCACACCCTAGAGCAGGCACATTGACCAGTGCCAACCGCGGGTCACCAGAGCACGGCACGGAGTTCGGTGCAAGGCGATTCATATCACAGGGTTCGGTGCAAGGTGATTCATATCACGGGGTTCGGTGCAAGGTGATTCATATCACGAGGTTCGGTGCGAGGTGATTCATATCATGGGGTTCGGTGCAAGGTGATTCATATCACGAGGTTCGGTGCAAGGTGATTCATATCACAGGGTTCGGTGCAAGGTGATTCCTATCACGAGGTTCGGTGTGAGGCGATTCATATCATGGAGTTCGGTGCAAGGTGATTCATATCACGGGGTTCGGTGCAAGGTGATTCATATCACGGGGTTCGGTGCAAGGTGATTCATATCACAGGGTTCGGTGCAAGGTGATTCATATCACGAGGTTCGGTGCGAGGCGATTCATATCATGGAGTTTGGTGCAAGGTGATTCCTATCACAGGGTTCGGTGCGTGGTGATTCATATCATGGGGTTTGGAGCGAGGCGATTCATATCACGGGGTTCGGTGCAAGGTGATTCATATCACAGGGTTCGGAGCAAGGTGATTCATATCACGGGGTTCGGTGCGAGGCGATTCATATAATGGGGTTTGGAGCGAGACGATTCATATCACGGGGTTCGGTGCAAGGTGATTCCTATCACAGGGTTTGGTGCAAGGTGATTCATATCATGGGGTTCGGTGCAAGGTGATTCATATCATGGGGTTTGGTGCGAGGCGATTCATATCATGGGGTTCGGTGCAAGGTGATTCATATCATGGGGTTTGGAGCGAGGCGATTCATATCATGGGGTTCGGTGCGAGGCGATTCATATCATGGGGTTCGGTGCAAGGCGATTCATATCATGGGGTTTGGAGCGAGGCGATTCATATCACGGGGTTCAGTGCAAGGTGATTCCTATCACAGGGTTCAGTGCAAGGTGATTCATATCATGAGGTTCTGTGCAAGGTGATTCATATCACGGGGTTCAGTGCAAGGCGATTCATATCACGGGGTTCGGTGCGAGGCGATTCATATCACGGGGTTCGGTGCAAGGTGATTCCTATCACGGGGTTCGGTGCAAGGTGATTCATATCACGGGGTTCGGTGCGAGGTGATTCATATCACAGGGTTCGGTGCAAGGTGATTCCTATCACGGGGTTCGGTGCAAGGTGATTCACATCACGGGGTTCGGTGCAAGGTGATTCATATCACGGGGTTCGGTGCAAGGTGATTCATATCACGGGGTTCGGTGCGAGGCGATTCATATCATGGGGTTTGGAGTGAGACGATTCATATCACGGGGTTCGGTGCAAGGTGATTCCTATCACAGGGTTTGGTGCAAGGTGATTCATATCATGGGGTTCGGTGCAAGGTGATTCATATCATGGGGTTTGGTGCGAGGCGATTCATATCATGGGGTTCGGTGCAAGGTGATTCATATCATGGGGTTTGGAGCGAGGCGATTCATATCATGGGGTTCGGTGCGAGGCGATTCATATCATGGGGTTCGGTGCAAGGCGATTCATATCATGGGGTTTGGAGCGAGGCGATTCATATCACGGGGTTCAGTGCAAGGTGATTCCTATCACAGGGTTCAGTGCAACGTGATTCATATCATGAGGTTCTGTGCAAGGTGATTCCTATCACGGGGTTCGGTGCAAGGTGATTCACATCACGGGGTTCGGTGCAAGGTGATTCATATCACGGGGTTCGGTGCAAGGTGATTCATATCACGGGGTTCGGTGCGAGGCGATTCATATCATGGGGTTTGGAGTGAGACGATTCATATCACGGGGTTCGGTGCAAGATGATTCCTATCACAGGGTTTGGTGCAAGGTGATTCATATCATGGGGTTTGGTGCAAGGTGATTCATATCACGGGGTTCGGTGCAAGGTGATTCCTATCACAGGGTTTGGTGCAAGCTGATTCATATCATGGGGTTTGGTGCAAGGTGATTCATATCACGGGGTTCGGTGCAAGGTTATTCCTATCACGGGGTTCGGTGCAAGGTGATTCATATCACGGGGTTCGGTGCAAGGTTATTCCTTTCACAGGGTTCAGTGCGAGGCGATTCATATCATGGGGTTTGGAGCGAGACGATTCCACAGCTCAGCTATGGCTCGCGGGATGGGCAGTGAGGCCGCTTCCAGTCATGGCGGCCGGGCCGTGCAGTGGCTGGGCCCAACCAGAGTGCCCGATTCGGGTGACGACACATCGCTTTGGGGTGATGCCCTCATCCTGCACTACAGGATTTCTAAAAGGTGGATTGCGAAGCCGTCCGTCCTCTGTCTCATGCGCTGGATCTCCAACTCGCTTGCTGACACCGCCTTTCTTCACCGCCTTGTCGCTGACTCCGCCCACCCACCTGATCCTGTCTGCAACACCGCACATTGCTTCCGACTCCACCTTTCTCCACCCACTTGTTTCTGACTTCGCCCAAAATCCTCCCTTCACGCCTGACGGTCGAATCTTATTCTCTGGATTGATGCTAAGCTGCACGAAGTGCCACAAAGCAAGAGACGACGCGCCAGCTGTCAGGGAGGTATCGCCCAGTGGAGCACCCCCCAAAAACATACTGGTGACGTGGTCCGCCAATAGTTTAAGGTATTGAGAGACCGTTTGCCTCATCTCCTCTCCTTTTTCTTTTCATGAACTTCTCTTCATCAGGGTGTGTGTGTGTGTGTGTGTGTGTGTGTGTGTGTGTGCGTGTGTGTGTGTGTGCGTGTGTGCGTGTGTGCGTGTGTGCATGTGTGCGTGTGTGCGTGTGTGCGTGCGTGCGTGCGTGCGCGCGCGTCATGGTGCCTGTCCTCGCTTAAGTTAAGTTAAGTTTGCAGAATAATTATATTGGGATAAGTCTGCTCTTTGTCTGCTTTGTAAGTTGCTTGTTTATTGTCACACCTTTCACTTTTCTTGCTATCTCTTCTCCACACAACAATAAAAACTACAGCCACTGTGCCACATACCTTTCCTCACCTGCCTGTAATAAATCCTTTGTAGAAATGTTCCCAGCTCGTTTTTGTGTTTTCTTTCATTGATCCAGCATGGTCCGTATCCCAGCCTAGCCAGGACTTTATTCCCAACGATCCGTTCATTTTAGTTGGTACATCCTTGGCAGTGTTGCTCGGCTGCATCTGATCCGGAAAGGTGATCCGCTTCAGACAAGGTGTACCAATGGCGTGTCCCCCGGTAATTCGCTCACGTGATTAATTAGGTAACCCGGTTAACCCATAGACGGAGGACCCTAGGTCACGTGGTTGAGTTATTGGCGTTCACGGTTGGTTAGCGACCCGCCACGTCATGGATTTATCCATGTGCAATGGCCTGCAATCCCTGCGAGTCTGGTGGGAACCCAAGTTAGCATCCCCCATCCCCCCAGTGGTCTTCTCACCCAGACCCCCGGCCCGCAACAATATATTTAATACTTTCTCAGTGACGTCAAAAGTTGAAATTTGGCATATTAATGCAATTCAAAGCCACAACTCCAGAATTTTTTTTTACAACAAAACTGTTCTTAAACAAAGTTGGCTTCGCTCGCTTGGCTGACATGGCAGTGGAAAGGAGCTTGGACTGTTTTGGTGGCACACCACTTCCTCAGCTGGGAGAGGGGTTGCAGAAGCTCAACGGACATGATGTAGGGTCTATTTACATCAGAGACAAAGGTTTGATTAATTTTTTCAAATTGGACAATTCTTTCAATTAATAAGTGAGAGGTCTGAAGATATTCCAACATGTATGGTTGAAAGTTTTTGGAAATTTGGTTCATTGTTTTCATCATAACAAACAAGATACCGACATATAACAAAGATAGAACTTTCAGGTAGACCATATGTTCATGAGATCTAGCGTATGTGCATATTAAGCATGCCCACAGATGTACGTCCTCTGCACCTGATCACTTCTGGCACGTGTACGTTTGATGATTACTACACAAGTTATAAATTTGTACATTAAAAAAAAAATTGAGATGTACTTCTCTTTATTTATTTTTATAGATTTAATGAATTCCTCTATGATGACCTGTTGGATGTATAACTGGCAGAAGTAAAGAGAGAAAAGTACATTCGCATCTTGGTTGAGAATAGTAGGCTTATATTAATTCAGGTATCAGTTTAAGGGCTGTGTACATATAGCATAGTTATGATCATGTTCAATCCAAATGAATATCTTGCTGTTCTATCAGAAATGAATTTTTTACATTTCACTCTGTTAAGCAAAGGCTAGTTGATGTGTTTTGGACTTTTCAAAGATCAGTGGGAAATTTGGAAGGAGGTGGGTGGGCTTGGGAATGAAGGGGGGGGTGACGGGTAGAAAAGATATTGGTTTTGGTTTGGCGGGGGGGGGTGACGGGTAGAAAAGATATTGGTTTTGGTTTGGCGGGGGGGGGGTGATCTGAGATGATGGAGAATAGCTTTCTTGCTGACCTGAAGGGCAGAATAAGATTGAAGAGGATGTTGCAGTTGGTTGCATAGGTGAGGGGAAAAAAATGGAACAATGAGTGTAGCCAAATTTTGGCCAAGGACTGCAGGTCAGGTCAGATGACTGAGTTGTAGGGCCCTGGAGAGGGATGGGTTGGCTGGCCTGAAAGGTGGTGCCACCCACTAGCAGAGGATCGTCAATGAGGGACCTGTCGGGCTAAAAGGCGGGCCCTAAGTTCAACAAGAGCAGTGTCCGAATATGCACGCAAGGAGATCAGGGGCTTCTTACAGAACACACATCATCTCTCTCTGCTTTGGGGGCTTCTGAGAGAACAACATAACACATATCATCTCTCTCTCCCTTTGGTGTGCACCATCGAGATACTTGGTGTGAATCAGACCATCTAATCCTCATCACCCTCACATCTTCCCTCCATCACTCCTCTTGTCTCCGGTCCTGTGGCACACCAGCCTGCACACCACCAATCGTAGTGAACTCGAGACCAGCTTGTGCCTACCTAGAGTCGTCGCCTGCATTTCCCCCTTGTTCTGGAATGAATCTGGCATTTTTGTGGCCATTAGTGGGGTTTCGTTTTGTTGCATTATAAGTTCATGTCTTGCCTTCTTCCCCTATTTGTTTGTCTGTCAACCTTCAGATCTGTTGCTTATTGTTTGCATATTGTCTATCCCCATATTCTTTTTCATATACATTTTAACAATGGAAACGTCTTCCCGCCTTCTGCCATCGAGTGTTCAGACCAACCACCAAATTTAGTTTGCATTTGAGCGGCCCTTGTGGGAAATAATACCATTTTATGAATGCAGTGTAAACTCAGAAATCATTTGGTCTTTTGCGAGGGTCAAAGACCCTCAGCAGGACGGTTGATGTTCGTCGACCCATCTACTTGACAATACATACAAATTGGTAAATTAGAAATGACGGATAAAAATTTCCCAGTGAAATAATGCAAGTTTATGGTTACATTATAATACGCGACTTTCAAAATGACATATTCCGCCCCAGATTGCTCGGTGCGCATATGCAGAAACACTGAGTGACGAAATAAATTGGAGCGGCCGAGACACATTTAATGCCTCCCAGATATGGATTGTAGAATGAAAGGACGAAAAAACTTTAAAAGAAGCCGAAAGTACTTGTACGCGTACCTGTGAGAAAGTGGTGTGCCACTGAACAATGAAACAGTAGGAAACTTCCTGATCAACTTGTCCAAAAAGTTGGACCCATGAAAAGCTGAAGGTTCGTAGATGTACTCAGGTATGCGAGTGAGTCGAAGGAAAACCAAGATTGACATTCCTTACACTCACCAATGTTGAAATGGAATGCGTTTTGTTATGATGATTAATTTCTACTTTTTGGCTAAAATCTGGCAAAAACAAATTTATCTTAGGATTTTAGCAGTTCCTGCATTTAAAAAAATTAGGAGCAATAAACAATATGCTTCAACCTGATTTTCATACCTTTGGACTCTCTGAAAAGAACTGCAATGTTAATCATATTGAAACAATCGACACATCAACCCAACAAATCCTTGCAAATCCTGCCAAAGAAGTTAGAAAATAAGATTGGATAAAATAGTGTGAATTAAAAAAAGACAGCCAACTGAGACAAATCATCACCATTGATAATCTCATTAAACTTTAAAGGGAGTTCAGAAGGAAGGAGATGTGCAAGCATGATATAAGATGAGAGTTTTTGTTATTTGGGAATAATGGATAAAAACATGGCTGTTCTGATTCTATGCACACATCACATTGAAAATGCAAGGTAAAAGGTTTCCCACCGGACGGAGATAACGAAGCCGTCATTTATACTGGTGCGGCGACGCAGCAGGTACGTTCCTGGATCATCACTCTGTCGGAGCAAGCACTCTGCCAAATGATGGTTCACCTCTTCGTGGTACCAGCTACAAAGAGTACATGCCAACCAATTGTGTGTATATACTCAAAGATGTATGAACGCATTCTGCTCGATAAGAGAGTAGGTGCTGCTGAAGCACTCGAGCAAGGAAAACACTTCTCAGTGAGAGAGTAAGGGCAAGAATTTGGAACTTAAACAGGGTAGTCGACACAAAAGTTAACAACTCGTTCAGTATTATCAAAATAATCACCGACAAGCAAAGACATCCTCTGATCTGTCCCGACAGTCTCTCTAACATTTCTGAAACTAGTTCCCACTTTGCTGGTTTACTGGATAGATTTCACAAGCAAGCAGTGTAAAATAAATGAAATATATTGGCAGGTTTTATCTCCTCTTACCTGAGATCTTGGAAAATGGAGTGGAACCAATTTGTGAAGCTGCGTGCTCGTGGTTGTGGAGGAATCTCTTCTTCTTGCATGATGATTTCTCCTCCACTGCCTGTGCTTCTGTTCCGAAATATTGCCCTTTCTGTTGTTTAGCGTCCCTCTGTTTCATTATGTATGCACCCTTCGAATGATACTCAAAAAAGGAATGCAAGTTCCATTTTTGCATTCCTTGGGTTAATACCCTTAGGTTATTCTTAGAAATTATGTCAGCACAGAGGGAAAGCTTAACTCTATCATCGTGACTTAACAGGTTTTAACAAAGATATTTGCATGAAAAGTGATGTCAAAAACTCACGTCACACTTTAAATCAACAAAATTGTATACATTTTGTATCGCAAAATGTCTCACAAGATGGTGCAGAGGTAACAGACTTACCTTTTAGGAGACTGGTTTTTGGGTTCGATACCCAACCCGAGTCACCTGACTGTCGGATTGATGTTCCACAGGTAAGGCGTTGCTTCACAATGTGTGCCACGTCTCTCATATGGTATTTAACCTGGGTTTCCTGTCTGCCAACATTGGTTACGAGACGTTAAAGATCCCATGGTGTATTTCGCAGAGAGTAGACGAGTTATGGCCGGTACCCAAAACAAACTCCAATTTCCGATCACAATCAATTCCATCCATCAGGGCGAGCTGACCGGTTCGTGAAAGACTTGGGTCAGAAACTTTCCCCCAACCAACCCCATAAAAGATGGGACCAATTGGGGCCGTTCAACAGGGAGCAGTGGAAGCACGGGGGAGTAGCAGCTGACATCTTAAGAAATGATGTTGCACTTCTTTTGTTCTTCAAAATTCACTTGGGATGATGAAAATCACTTATTTTGACACCGTAGTATATTACGTCATGAGTATCAATGGTCTCTGTCCCAAACTAGAAAGGGTGGTGACGTGCTTCACCTACAGATTATACATTTGTCACAACAAGCATAAGTGTTTGATGTCCAAGAAACATGGGTCACTTAACTTAACGACCGGCGGGTCACTTAACTTACATGCCGGCGGGTCACTTAACTTGCCGACCGGCAGGTCACTTCGGCTCTCCACACCTTTTCTATTAAATTGAAATAAACACTCAAACATTCTAGAAAGGTCTTTGACGAGAATATTTCAAGTGAAATGTTCATATAAATCATTCCTTCACATCAAATCGCCCTCATCCACCACCCAGTTCGTACCGACAGGAACACCTTTCCTTTGTACCTCTTCATGCGGACTCCGTGCATATTCAGTAGATGGTCCTTCATAACTGCAGGGACGATCTGACAGTGTGATCATAAATCGTGGAGATCAAGTTCAAATGAAATGGATAGCAGGGTAGCAGGATAGCAGGATAGCAGGATAGCAGGGGAGCAGGGGTAGCAGAGTAGCAGGATAGCAGGGTTGCAGGGTAGCAGGATGGCTTGTAGTATAGGCTCTGGGGAGGTGTTTGTGTGCATGACTCTTTTAGAGCGTCAACCTATTTTTTTGTTCTATATGCCAACACCTTCAAAAAAATTTGGGTAACACCTCCAGATCAAGTACATTTTCTCTGTGGGGTCCATCTTGGATTTGCAGTTGGCTACCAGCAAACCATAGTTGAACCAAAATACCCATATTGGGTTTAGATGGAATAAATCATTAGTATATATCCATAAATTATTAATTTTGATTTTCTTCAATTACTTATGCATTGCTTAACACATTTTGGCATGATTTATTCTCTTAAAACTTGGTTCACAGTAGAAAATGACCATATTTTATGTAATTTTAGTCAAAAATAGTCAAAAATAGCTTTCAACTTGAAAGTTAGTTGCAGCAAGAAAAGAGCACGGTTGGATTCACTTATACGATATTTTGTGCCCAGTTGTTTGCAGGATTTGTTATCACAGAAAATGCAGTTCACAACTCGCAAGCCTGTTGCTGTAGTATCTGTATTAGGTCGGTGACGAACTGCCTGGGAACGAGAGCTTCTACATTCAATTTTGTTCTTCTGAGAAAAAGATGAGTCTTGGTCTTGAACGAGATTCTTCTCAGTTATTCTGTCAAGAACTGTCTTCATAGTGTACTTCTTGTAACATTCATTAGTCACATGATAACAAAACCCATCTCCTTCAACAAGCTTTCAGTCTTTTGGAAACATGGTCATTGTGTATGCTGCTGGCTTCCCGTATCCTTTTACAGCCATTGCTTTTGCTTGCTGTCTTATCATCGCTTACTTTTTAGCAGATAATACATTTTGTTGAATCATAACAGAGGTCTTGAGATGACTTTACAAGAGTTACAGACTCCGTCATTGGCACTTTATCCAACTCTTCACAACCCTGAAAAAAAATAGGATATTATAAGTACTACATGTTGTACATACTAGGGGAATTGGAGGCACAACCCCACACTTAAAGAAAATTGGACAACTACCTATTTGGAATCGATGCCAGTTTTAATTTTGGCAATTGTATATGACCCCCGTCTCCTCAGGGACATAACAGGTAAATACATGTAAACTATTCTGCACATTCTGGATGAGGCACAACCACAAACCAGTGTGTGGCTGTGTCCCAGGCCTGGGGCACAATCGCACACTGGTATATGGTTGTTCCTCATCCATTTAAATGTATGGTTGTGCCCCATGTTACATGTGTTCATGTTAATGGGGGTTTGTTTTTGTTTTATTGTTTAGGCAGAAAACATGTGATGATAGTATCTATTCCATTCTTCCCCAACTTCTGATCATGTATAATTTATTATTTTCTTCATATTCATATGTATCCGAGATATGATTTGACAAGCTGATACATTTAATATGTGCATAATAATAGTTGACATTGAAAACATAGGCCAAGGTCAAGGTATTGGAAACCAAATCCATTCAATTCCTTACCCTTAAAAATGTGATGATTTGACATTTAATTCATATTTCTATGTGTTCTAGATCAGGTTTTATTATATTTTACAAATTGCCTAGTTAATATCTGAATACTAATAGTTGACACTGAAAGCATAAGTCAAGGTCTTTGAAACCAAATCCATTCAATTCCTTACCCTTAAAAATGTATGATTTGACATTTAATTTATATTTCTATTTGTTCTCGATCAAATTTTATGACATGAGACAATTTGTCTATTTATAGATAGAATTGGGGGATTCCCTCATTTTGGGGATCAGATATAATTGGGGGATTCCTCCATATGGGGGATTCCCCCATTTTGCTTTGAAATGTAAATATTTTGATCTTGATTTCACAATTATTCATTAAAATATTTCATTTTCAGAGATACAATTATTCTTTGATATTTCATTTACAACTTTTGACTATTATATTTACTTAAAATCAAAGGTGAACCATTAAAATCTTACGTTTTGTTTGCAGCATTGTTTTCTCTTCTTTTTCTTGAAAATCCAGTTGCCAAGAGGAAGTGACATCATAGTTAACCTCACTGTGACATCATAGTTTACCTCACTTAGGTATCCCCAAAAATTACATTATAGACATTCATATCCCTGTAATTTACTTTAAAATGGTCTGAGGGCTAAGGTATGTATTATACACTAATAGGAAATCACATATGGGGAATCATTTCGTCACCTGCTATTTGACCTTGAGTGAAGGATTCAAGCTCAAATAGACGCTCAACAGTGTTTCCTTTGTAAAAAAAAAAAAATGTCCTTATCTTTCTAAAAAAAAAAAATGGTCTGATGGCTCAGTTACATATATGTGTTATGAATAAATGGGAAATAACGTATGGAATCTTTTGGTTACATGGTGGTTGGCCTCGAACAATGGGGTCAAGGTCAAATGGACCCTAGCAGCATTGTCATCACAGTATTACCTTTATCAAGGAAAAGCCCATATCATTCTAAACATGGTGTGATGGCTGGAAATAAAATATGGAGCTCTTTTGGTACTTGACCTTGCCCCGGTATGTGGTTGTGCCCCAAGTTCCCCAACATCTAATTAAGATGAGTGTCTCAATATAGTCTCTGTCGGATTGAAGCATATGCATATCACTGTTTTAGACCATTAATTAAAGCTTCAATGTTAAATTATGTCTACTTTTCATTATTTTGGCAGTCATTTTGAGGAAAATCTTGTGATTATGCGAATTTGATCAGCTAAAAAAATACAAAAATGTTACCAATGAATTCCTTGGGGGTCAATAACCTATATTTGGTATAAAAAAAATCAACTTTCCATGGCATTTAATTAAGGAGATATCATCATTTGATGAAATACCGCAAAAGTGGCCATTTGGGGATAGGCGTGACTTTGGTTTACAATGAGCTCTGTGGTCATCACACATAGCCCCATTGTGAGAATATGAAAATTGAATTCCTCAGAGAACTTAATAATGAAACTTTTGGCCAAATTTTATAGCTCTACTTAAAATATTAAGTCATTCAGAGACCATCTAACTTTGAGCTACTTTCAAGTTGAAAGCTATTTTTGACTATTTTTGACTAATATTACGTAAAATATGGTCATTTTCGACTGTGAACCAAGTTTTAAGAGAATAAATCATGCTAAAATGTGTTAAGCAATGCATAAGTAATTGAAGTAATTCAAAACCAATAATTTATGGATGCTTAATAATGATATATTCCATCAAAACCCAATACGGGTATTTTGGTTCAATTATGGTTTGCTGGAAGCCAACTGCGAATCCAAGATGGACCCCACAGAGAAAATGTACTTGATCTGGAGGTGTTACCCAAACTTTTTTTGAAGTTTTTGGCAAAACGAAGAAATAAAATTAGGGTAACGCTCTAAAATAGTCATGTACACCCCCCTCCCCCCCCCCCCAGAGCCAGGAGTATTGGTACATCGTCGGATTCGTAGCAGGATAGCAGGGTAACAGGATAGCAGGGAAGCAGGATAGCAGGATAGCAGGATAGCAGGATAGTCAGATAGTAGGATAGCAGGATAGCAGGATAGTCGAATAGTAGGATAGCAGGTTTGCAGGATAGTAGGATTGCAGGATAGTAGGATAGCAGGGGAGCAGAATAGCAGGATAGCAGGGTAGTTGGATAGCAGGGTGGCAGGATAGTAGGATAGCAGGATAGTGGGAAAGCAGGATAGTAGGATAGCAGGATAGTCGAAAAGCAGGATAGTCGAAAAGTAGGATCGCAGGATAGCAGGATAGTAAGATAGCAGGGGAGCAGGGTTGGACGAAAAGCAGGATAGTAGGATAGCAGGGTTGCAGGATAGCAAGATTGCAGGGTATCAGGATAGTAGGATAGCAGGTTTGCAGGATAGCAGGATAGCAGGAGAGCAGGAGAGCAGGAAAGCAGGATAGTAAGATAGCAGGGGAGCAGGGTTGCAGGGTTGCAGGATAGCAGGGTAGTAGGATAGCAGGGAAGCAGGGTAGTAGGATAGCAGGGTAGCAGGTTTGCAGGATAGCAGGATAGTAGGATTACAGGATAGCAGGATAGCAGGGTAGCAGGAGAGTAGGATAGTAGGATAGCAGGGTGGCAGGATAGCAGGATAGTAGGATAGCAGGGTAGTAGGACAGCAGGGTAGCAGCATAGTAGGATATTAGGATAGCAGGATAGCAGGATAGTCGGATAGCAGGATAGTGGGATAGCAGGGTCGCAGGATAGCAGGATAGTAGGATAGCAGGGGAGCAGGGTTGGAAGAAAAGCAGGATAGTAGGATAGTAGGATAGCAGGGTTGCAGGATAGCAAGATTGCAGGGTATCAGGATAGTAGGATAGCAGGTTTGCAGGATAGTAGGATAGCAGGATAGCAGGATAGCAGGGGAGCAGGGTAGCAGGGTTGCAGGATAGCAGGGTAGTAGGATAGCAGGGAAGCAGGGTAGTAGGATAGCAGGTTTGCAGGATAGCAGGATAGTAGGATTGCAGGATAGCAGGATAGCAGGGTGGCAGGATAGTAGGATAGCAGGACAGTAGGATAGCAGGGTGGCAGGATAGCAGGATAGTAGGATAGCAGGGTAGTAGGACAGCAGGGTAGTAGGACAGCAGGGTAGCAGCATAGTAGGATAGTAGGATAGTAGGATAGCAGGATCGTAGGAAAGCAGGATAGTAGGATAGCAGGATAGCAGGATAGTCGGATAGCAGGGTCGCAGGATAGTTGGATAGCACGATAGTAGGATAGTAGGATAGCAGGATAGTAAGATAGCAGGATAGTAGGATAGTAGGATAGTAGGATAGCAGGGAAGCAGGATAGCAGGAGAGCAGGGTGGTATGATAGCAGGGTAGCAGGGTAGCAGGATAGTGGGATAGCGGGATAGCAGGGAAGCAGGATAGTCGGAAAGCAGTATACAGGATAGTAGGATAGCAGGATAGCAGGGTAGCAGGGTAGCAGGAAAGCAGGGAGGTTGGATAGCAGGGTAGCAGGGGAGCAGGATAGCAGGGTAGCAGGATAATAGGATCGCAGGGAAACAGGGTAGTAGGATAGCAGGATAGCAGGGTAGCAGGGTAGTAAGACAGCAGGGTAGTAGGGCAGTAGGATAGCAGGATAGTAGGATAGCAGGATAGCAGGGTAGTAGGATAGCAGGGTCGCAGGGTTGCAGGATAGTAGGATAGCAGGGTAGTGGGGTAGTAGGATAGCAGGATAGTAGGGAAGCAGGGTAGTAGGATAGCAGGGTCGCAGGGTAGTAGGATAGCAGGGTAGTAGGATAGCAGGGTAGCAGGGTTGCAGGGTAGTAGGATGGCAGGGTAGCAGGGTAGTAGGATAGCAGGATAGTAGGGAAGCAGGGTAGTAGGATAGCAGGGTCTCAGGGTAGTTGGATAGCAGGGTAGTAGGATAGCAGGGTCTCAGGGTAGTTGGATATCAGGGTAGTTGGATAGCAGGGTAGTAGGATAGCAGGGCAGCAGGGTAGCATGGTAGTAGGATAGCAGGGTAGCAGGGTTGCAGGATAGCAGGGTAGTAGGATAGCAGGGTAGTGGGGTAGTGGGGTAGCAGGATAGCAGGGTAGCAGGGTCGTAGGATGGCAGGGTAGTAGGATGGCAGGGTAGCAGGGTAGTAGGATGGCAGGGTAGTAGGATAGCAGGATAGTAGGGAAGCAGGGTAGTCGGCTAGCAGGGTAGCAGGGTAGTAGGATTGCAGGATCGCAGGGTAGCAGGGTAGTAGGATTGCAGGATCGCAGGGTATTCGGGTAGCAGGATAGTCGGAGGGTAGTAGGAT
>NC_140970.1:16371299-16411299 GCF_056783735.1 Eptatretus burgeri
AAACTTGGTGGACAGGTTGGGTGTGTGATCATGACAAATTGATTAGATTTTGGTGAAGATCCGGATCCGGACACGAGATTTATTTAATTTCTTAAGTGATTCTTCACCATTGATAGATGGGGCTGAAAACGATATATTTATTGGGCCTGACATGTTCTACTGGATCAGGCATTGCATGACGGAGGTATGCGCTCTACCGAGTGCCCTTCTAGTTTGATTTTGCAGTGAGTGGACCTTCACCCCTGTTTAGTTTCGCCATTGTAGACATCTTGTTGTGGTTCATGATTGATATAAATATCAGACGATAAGCAGCTCAGGCCATAACCATCTCAAATCAACCGCTGAATCAAAATTGATCCAAGATGGTTATGATCTGAACTGGCTATGTCGGGTCAAGATGGTAACAGTAGTTCCCACCTTTCCAATCTGCACATTTCAGAGCATTTGAAATGTAGAAAGTCTAGATTCGAGAAGGTGCCATTTATTTTACAAATGACTTTGCAGCTTATGTTCATGACTGTTATCCCACTGAGATTGTTTTTACCTTTTCATTTACAGGAGTTGCTTCATTAACGAAAACAAAATGGCAGATGTACGTAAGTTTCATGAGGCTCAAGGATATGCATTTTTTGGGGTTTCTTTGGACTGTTTTTGTTTTCTGAACTTTTGCCACAGCTCGACTTGTCCAATACTGCTTACAAAATAGAAATTGTTTGACAATTGGAGCTCTTGTGCAACATTAACAGAATGATGATTGTTGAATTGCACAAGTTCAAGTGCATTTACTCACACTGTATCCTTGTTGGAAACCAGTTTTGCCTTGGTTTATGCATTTGCATTTGCAACAATGATACCAGTTTAAGAACATGTACCTCAAAGAGATGACATTGATCTAACGTAAAATTTTATCTTGGTATAAATAAACAGTGTAAGGATCTTGCCGGAAATGTCAGGACGACACTTTTTTTTTTTCTTTAAAAAAATTTTATTATACAATGTCAAGGCTCGTGTAAGAGCTAACACACAGAACGTATAACAAGGGGAGCAGGAGAAAGAGGGACGGGAGAGGGAAGCACAAAACAGTGGGGAATAGACATGCTGTGAGACGGTGAAACCGAGACTGTCATTTTAGATATAATAATTGTTTACAAAATAAAATTCGATTTTATTGTACGTGGTTGACTGCTTGTTCTGAAAAGTAATGCCTCATACATTTAAACTCAAATCGGTAAGGATATTCAAATGAAACAAAGACAGATACTAACATCGATCTTTATTCTACCATGGGTGCGTATTTACTTCTCAACATTATCACCATTGCAGTTCACACATTTCTGCCAATGTCCAAGTAGTTTTGTAATGCCGTCACGATATAACTGTGTGTCCTGCTGACTTGACTAGCGCTTCACAGCTGCCTTGACATGATCATCGGAAGAAAAATGTTCTCCACGAATATGTTCCTTAAGTTTCGGCAAGAGATGAAAATCTGACGGAGCCAAGTCGGGGTTGTATGGCGGGTGCTGTAGGGTGATGAAACCGAGGTGCCAAATTCTTTCAGTCATCAATGCACTCGTTTGAGGCCGTGCGTTGTCATGCTGGAGGAGATGTGTCGGGGATAGTCTCATCGTAATTCATGCCAAAAGGTACCACCATTAACTCTGAGTGCCACATTGAAACTCTAAAAAGAAACTGAAGGCACAGATTCAGAGAGTTAGTTCTGATATGCAGATGGTTCTCCTCCAGTATGACAATGCACCAAACTAGAACGTTTGCAGAAATGGGTGGACAGCAGTGGTGATTATTTTTAGAAGGAAACATGCACCATGGTGGAATAAATATTGATGTTGGTATCTGTTTTAGCTTCATTCAAATATCCTTATCCCATTTTGGAGTAAAAATATAGGAGGTGTTACTTTTACATTTCAGCATGCCTGTATTAAACGTTGCATCATGCTTGTCTTGCCTGCATTATTTGATGAAGTTGATTCGATTGATGTTTGTCAATTTAAGAAAATTGGTGATATTATATATCTTCAGTATCTTAAATGGAAAACCAATGTCATGTTTCAAAAGTGCAAGTTATGAAAGTTGATTCTCTCAGTTGAAAAAAAAATGGTAGAAAAAGTGCCGGTCACATGACTCATTTGAGAAAATGACACTCAAAATTGCATGTGAATACCCTGTAATCACTTTTTCGTTTTTCTGTTTTGAAATGCAGGGTTTTTCAAATGAAATGCCATGATTTTTACGCATTTTTCAACAACTATGAACTATGTATGACACTGTCGAAATGGCGATCTGTCTTGGATTGTAACCCTTGTCAACCGACGCTCTGGAAAGTCTATAGAGCATGGTACATGAATATGTCTGATCCAAACATAAATCTGGTAGCAATGTAGAAGAAAATTTAAAGCCTTGTTCCATGCAAGGATTTATTCAAGGTGATGGCCAGTTTGATTAAATGTAGCACAGATCCGTTTGCACATGTTGCCCATAACCTTTCCCAATGTCTCGGCAAATACGGCTCTGTTTGACATCACCAGTCAAATGGAAGGTACACTTCGTCAGAACACCATAACCCTCGGTAGAGAACTGTAGGTCTTGTGACTAGAAAAAGTTATTGGAGCAGGGAGAGCGATGAGTTCTGGGCATTCTGTCGACATACACTCTGTAGCCAAAGATTGTTGACATGGGGTGGAACTTGGTTTAAGATGTTGGTCAGCCAATTGTGCGATCAACTTTCTCCTGGATAAGTCGAGCTTCCTATGTTGTTTCAAGTACTCCCATCCAGGTTAGCCTTGAGTATTCCATTGCATTAATGAAATATACCTTGTAGATGATGGAGAGGTTTTAAAGGGTCAGGAACGATCTTTGGCAGGATCCGATATTCTTCATTTGTGCACAGAACATACCTGGGTTGGTTTTAACATGGAGCACAGGTCTTTCTTACATTATAGCTCGGATGTTGGGATCTGCGTCCTTTGTTGTATTCAGTGCAGTCACCCATTTCTTAATATCAGGTGGTGTGAACTGAATCAATTGACTTTATGGTTACAACTGTGATGATGGGAAACTCAGGAGTTTATTTTAGATGGTGGGCCACACACTTGCTGAATATACTTGAGAACAGCTCAGCATGCTGGACTACTCTATATCGTTTATCATCGTGATACTAATTGAGTCAGCGTCTTCCATTAGTTGTTTGATTGTTTGCATCCACTAGCAAGTTGCCTGTGCCTGCACGGGTTTTGAAATGGGGTAGGGATGGAGAAGGCAAAAATGCAAATGGCGTCTTTTATCATCAAGCCGGCAAGCTGGGAGCGACAACTCCCATTTATAGCCTCATATGATGCAATTTAAATGCTCTAATGGTTGCGAGGTGCTCCATTTGAAGCTGTTTGTTCCATTATATGTAGCTTTTTGACGCCAAGGGCCCATAATAAATAATTGTATTGGTGTCAAAGACAGTGACCAATCGCAAATTAATATTAGGATTCTTGGGTTCAGGTGAAAACATCTGGCTTTTTATTGCTTAGCGTTGCAGGTAGTCTTGCATTGCAGCTACACTGGGTTGGTCCTTCATTCTACGGTATGCAAAGTTGTACTTGCAACTTGCCTAACTTCATTGTTCCTTTAACTAATGTTGGTGTCTTGATTGTGATGGGGATATTGCAGACTGTGGTGGTATACTTTGCTGCTGTTGATGGACCTCAGTTGTCATTGTTTGTACAGTACTTTTATGTCATTCTAGGTGGTGTCCAACTTATTCCTGGGTATTTAATTTTGTGTATATGCACTACATAGCCAAAAGTATGTGGACACCCCTTTTAATTCGTGGTTTCAGCTATTTCAGCCGCACCCATTGCTGGCAGGTGTATAAAATCTAGCACACAGCCATGCAGTCTGCATAGACAAACATTGGCAGTAGAATGAGCCGTACTGAAGAGCTCGGTGACTTTCAACATGGCACCGTCATAGGATACCGCATTTCCAACAAGTCAGTTCGTCAAATTTCTGCCTTGCTCGAGCTACCCCAGTCAACTGCAAGTTCTGTTATTATTGTGAAGTGGAAACGTCTAGGAGCAATAACAGCACAGCCGCGAAGTGGTAGGCTACACAAGCTCACAGAACGGGACTGCCGAGTGCTGAAGTGCGTAGCGCAAAAAATCGTCTGTCGTCAGTTGCAACACTCACTACCGAGTTCCAAACTGTTTCTGGAAGAAATGTCAGCACAAGCACTGTTTGTCGAGAGCTTCATGAAATGGGCTTCCATGGCCGAGCAGTTGCACACAAGCCAAAGATCACCATGTGCAATGCCAAGTATCGGCTGGAGTGGTGTAAAGCTCACCGACATTGGACTGCAGTGCAGTAGAAACGCGTTCTCAGGAGTGTTGAACATCTGGCAGTCCAACGGACGAATCTGGGTTTGGCGGATTCCTGGAGAATGCTACCTGCCTGAATGCATAGTACCCAACTGTAAAGTTTTGTGGAGGAGGAATAATGGTCTGGGGGTGTTTTTTCCTGGCTCGGGCTGGACCCTTCATTCCAGTGAAGGGAAATCTTAACGATAAAGCATACAATGACATTCTTGAGATTTCTGTGCTTCCAACTTTGTGGCAACAGTTTGGAGAAGGCCCTTTCCTGTTTCAACATGACAATGCCCCCGTGCACAAAGCGAGGTCCATACAGAAATGGTTTGTTGAGATCGGTGTGGAAGAACTTGACTGGCCCACACAGAACCCTGACCTGATGGTAAGAGTGCGATTGAAATGGTTGAGGAAGCTCTTATGGCCTTCCAAATTGGCCTAGAAAGCCACTCATTTGTAAAACGACCTAAGCTAACTGCAAGATGACGTGAAACCTGACAGATTACACAGCATTGAACCCCACAGATTTTGAAAGTAATGCCAGGAAATATTTTACCAAACTACAATTGGAGGCTGTTCATGATTCGGTAACAATCCTTAACAGGGAACCCAAATGCTCAGTCCACCTCGACACAAATCTATCCCTTGATACCCTGCAAAATAGATATGATTTTTTTTTCAGATTTCTGACTTGTAAAGAGGGTAAATTTACGATTAAAAGTCGAAATTGTCTTCAGATCAGCCGTGATGTCGCATTCGGAAGTAGACCGTTGTGTCCGTACAGTCTCGAGGTTACATTGCGGTATGATTTAACTCAAACGGCGAACAATTTTCGATTTTCCACAAATATGTCGTCAATGCATCCTTGGTGTTTGTATAGTAATGCAAACCGAGATTGTTTCCTGCTACACCAATGGCCGAAAGACCTTCAATTTGCCAGAAATTGGACGATGTTTATCCGAAATACCCAAGTGTGGATCGGGCTGAGAAAGTGTTCGCTTTTGTGCTCGGAACATGTTATACAACACTGTTATGAAACAACAGAGATGGCTCGATCTTGCGGTTCGCCACCACAATTGAGAGAGGATGCCATCCCCACAATTAAGCGGAAGAAACAGCCGTCACTCAAAACTAACACCATCTCTACCCAGCTACCGGCACGTGTACACGAGCAATTTGAGCGGTGAATCAAATGCCTGTTGCCATTGCCCGGTAGTTACTACAAGAGCACCTGAAACTAATTACCTATTATCAACACAAATTTTTACAAATCCAATGAACCACCATCTATTTATAGTGGAGAGAAAGTATTGTTACGGATGTGGAAATTCGCAAACCACCATTCAGGTCCCGTAGGTGAGATATCTCTTAAGTACATGTGTAGTTTGCCCAAATCCGTTGTCTAGAGGGAATTTATGTGATTCATTCGGGCTGTGATCCTTTGAGATAGCCGTTTTTCTTTTTCTATTGTTATTTCAAACGACAAACCTCCCCGCAAACAACAACCGCCACCAACTACGCCACAACGCCAACCACGCTACAATTATCCTCACAACAACCACTACCATCTTCGCCACTACCCCCGCTGACGAACGCAAACCTCCACGCAAACAACAACCACCACCAACTACGTCACAACGCCAACCGCGCTACAATTACCCTCACAACAACCAACACCATCTTCGCCACTACCCCTGCTGACGAACGCCATCCTCCACAGTCCACACTACGATGGTTTCCGCGTTGGAAACCGTCGAACGCAAGGAGGGAAAGAAGAAGGTACAACGATGGCGCGTGGATTTTTCCCGCCTGCTTTTTTCCGTCTGACTTCCCCGCACTTTGGAGTGGCGGAAGAGCGATGCAGGTCAAAGGTGAGAAAAGGTGGGGGCCTCTTTTTGGGGGAATAATGCTCTGGCTCCAAGGCAAAAACTGACTCCCTCGGCCCCCGGACGGAGTGGGGTGGAGGGAGAGCGTGAGGGCATGCCCTCTTCAAGAAGCTCGAGGGGAGGCGGAGCCAAAAATGGGGCGGAGCCCCGGGCTATTAAAGTCGGACACGGGCGGAGCGCTGTGGTGGTGCTCTTGCTCTTCGTCCTCTTCCGCTCTTCCGGCTCGCTCTTCTCTTCGTGGTGGCCGCTGGCCTGGTCTTCTGTGGGGCGGTCCCGAGATCCCGCTGGCAGGACGGAGCGTCTGCCATTCCACACACCGCGACCTCGAGCAATTACGTTTCCCCCCCCTTCTATCCGTGCTGGGATAGTGCTGGAAACCCCGTCAGTGGCGTCGAGCGGCCAACACGTGCCGGCGCGAGGCACTCCGGAGAGGACTCGCCTACCACGCCAGGGCACGGAGTCGCGACCAGGCACGGAGTCGCGACCAGGCGCGACCACGTCGATGGACGTGAGAGAGGGACTCGACGGCCCAAAGGGAAGTCACCATTTTCTTTTCGGGGTTTTTGTATGGATCTTGTGGCGGCGTGTCTTGTAAAGTAGAACTGTTTCAGTGTTTCCGTGTGTCGGTCTTATTCGGTTGTAGCTCTGCATTGTTGCTTTTGCTTTAATTGCTGTATGTGCATTTTTACTGTTTGGCTGTATATGTGTGCTCTCCATATGTCGCGTAATAAATGTGCATTGTGTGAACTGTTTTCCGGTTTCGCTTCGTCCTTTCTTTAATTGAATCTCCATCCTGCTTCACGTAAGCGGTTCGTAGTGGGCTTAATACGCCCGGTAATTAATCTGAACCATCCAGGTCGACGATAACACCGCTCTGTTATCCCGATAGCACGGAACGGACCGCTTAAGCAGTTCGTGTCCGGAGTCGGCCTGCGGCGAGGTACGATCGCCCGGTCGACCATCTGCGCAGGGACTTAGGTAGATCGAATTTGGCGAGCAACCCTATCCTGCGCGGGTGGGCAATTGGCACGGTCGTGGTGGGGTTAAACCCCCACCCGTGACTAGCTCCCGGCGTTGTTCCGAGAGGGCCACGACAGAATTGTCCGTTCTGGTGGACGAGGCGGCCGCCATTCGAGTCGAGCGGCCGATCGCACGCCGGCGGGCGCGAATTCACAACAGTATATATGTATGAGGGTTAGTCAAAAAGTATCTGCAATATATTTTTATTTAAATTATGTAACTACAATAGAGCATGTACAAGAGCATAATTTTTCCATATTGTCCCCCTCCTTTTCAACACACTTCATCCATCGGTTCACAAGCTTCTGTGCACCCTCAGAAAAAAAAAATGTTTTTGGCTGAGTGATGAGCCACACATGCACTGATTCTTTTACTGGCAAAGTGGTGGCCTCTTAAAGCATCTTTGAGTGGACCAAACAGGGTGAAAGTCCCAAGCGGCCAGGTCAGGACCGTATAGAGGATGCTCCAACACCTCAAAGTTCAATTTCCGCAGGGTTTCCACAGTATTGGTGGCAGTGTGTGTACGGGTATTGCCATACAACAATGTAACACCTTTTGACAGTAGCCCTCGGTGTTTCCATCACATCGCTGATTTCAACTGGTCCAGGAGCATTTCACAATAATGGACATTGTTTACCGTTGTGCCCCCCTCTTGATAGTGTTCCAGAATTGGGCCTTGTGAGTCCCAGAAAAGTGTGAACATCATTTTTCCAGCCGAAGGTTGACTTTTGAACTTCTTTTTGACTGATGTCAGATGTTTTCACTTCGTACTCTGGGGTTTGCTCTCTGTCTCGTAATTGTGGATCCATATCTCATCTCCTGACAATGCGTCTCAAAAAAGGAATTCCCTTCATGACTAATGCGGTTCAAAAGGCTTTGGCAGATTGTCAGACGGTTGTGTTTGTGCTCTTCTGTGAGTTGTTTTGGAACCCATCTTGTGGAAACTTTGTGAAAGCCAAGTCTGTTGTTGATTATGTGCAGAACCATGACTGTTCAGATGTTGTGCCTCTTCGTCAGTGTTCGACCATCGGTAATTCAGAATCGTGGCGTGGACTCATTAAATGTTTTCTTCTGTTGTGGACATGGATGGGCATCCAGATCGTTCATCAGTGACACTTGTGTGACCATTTTTGAACATGGTAATCCAATCATACACACTCCGTTGCAGCGGAGCACTGTTCCCATATTGTGCTGAAAGTCTGCGATGGATTTCTGCCCCTGGTTCAACTTCAGTTCACAAAATTCGTGTACTGCACGGACAGTACACGGACAGCGGACAGTACAGTACTCTTCTTTGGTGCAAACGGACAGCGGAGCGGTCATGTTAACTCCCTTGCAATGACACAACTACTGACTGCTCAAGGTTAAAACTGCTTCACAATGGTGCAGACAGTTTGTGATTGTACTTGCAAGTACAATAAGCAATGTAGTCAACACAACACGGTTTAAAAAAAAATCATTGCGGATACTTTTTGATTCGCCCTCATATCGTCATCTACTCTTCCAAGAGGATTTCACCTGGGACGCTGAAACTTTTAGGGTACCTGTGAGTGATGTGGGAACCCCCCCCCTTCTGTTCTCCACTCCCAGCATCACGTTCCCATCAACCATCACCCACACAATACCCACCACCATCCCACACCCACCCTCCAACATTCCCACGACAAAGCTCCCTCAACCACAACCCCACAATACCCAGCACCATCTCACCCCCCACTCCACCATCCCCCCACATTCTCCCACAATGCCCCCCACCATCCTCCCCCCATTCTACCATCCCACCACAATCCCTCATCAACCATCACCCTAACAATATCCACCGCCATCCCCCCACAATCCCATTGAGAGCAATGCATTGGCTACGAGAGTGGAGGAAGTCATTTAACAGAGAGTGGAGGAAGTCAGTTAGCAAAGAGTGGAGCTGGCCTTGGATTCCATAGGCAGACAGTTTGCACAGCAAGGCAGGATACCAAACCAACAAAAGCTTGAGATATTTGTTTTGGTGCTGGGTTCGGTCGTGAGGATGAACGCCAGACTGAGCAGTTGGGCTGTCTCCTACCGAACACCGGAATTGAAAGGCTGTCACCCCGAATAACTCCGGAGTCGACGGGCCACTTAAAGGACCATGGTCGCCAATATTTCGCCGGTGTGAGGTAGGGTCCACTTGTCTATTCCAATTTACCTAAGTACTCACACCGTCTAGCTACCGGGGAAGCCACACCCTCGGCCGACTCTGTCCGAACCGAGTTGCATGTACCGACTCGGGTCCGGCGTACCGCGCAGGAGTTACCACAGCTGCGCCGGTCCCAATGACAAATTACAGCCCAAACGGCCTTAATATTTCTCAAGCCCGCACCGTGCTGGGTCATTGGTAGAAACGACAGGCAACGAACTGGAACATTTAACAGATATTTATTTACAATATGGAGGGAGACACAGAGCAGAGTTATCACGAATATGCAGGCAATGTACAGTGAGCAAAAGCACTTAACAATTTCTACTTAACAGACTGGCGCCACACACACAGGCACACACACACACACCCACACCCAAAAAGAAATGGACCCCGTGGGTCTTTTTTCGCTCCCTCAGCCCAGGAGGGAAAGGCGAACTGGGGACCAGGGTCCTGTCGGTACCTGGCCGCCTCGTGCGGTTAGGCCCGCGACTGCACGTGTGAGACCCGTGGTCCATGGGAGCTTGGATGGCGAGCAGCCGAGACTCCAGACTCGGCAACGAGGATATGGCACCAAACGTGGGGCAAAACAGGAGCAATGGCGACAAGCCCAGACACGAACCCTTCTCTCTCGACCGACCGCGCGACCACCAAGACCAAGACCACTTGAACCACGACCAAGACTGCTTGAACCACGATCAAGACCAAGCCACACAGACCGACTGCTCACCACCCTTATTTCTGGGCGTTCTGGCTTCTCATTGGCTGGGGCGCGTGTGTGATGCTCGCCCTTGGCTCATTGGACAGAGGAAACACTCCATGCCCTTTTTTGGAGCGGGGCTCCGATCTGAGGCGATGGAAGCCCCACCCACGTCTATGCTCGGCATGCATACACGTGAGGAAGGCTGATGGTGGCAGGAGCGAAGGAGTATGTTGTTAATTCTAACTAAAAAAATAACTCGGCGCACACATGAAATTCCCGTTAGACACAGGGGATGGATTCTAACTATATACATATACTTAAAGAAATAACTAAACTTTGGGACTGCTGACTGTCTGTGTGCAAAAGGCTTCCAAATCCGTAACAATATGTCCAGAGAGATGGTTCTCTGATCTCATGTCTAATAATGAGGGCCTCTATCCATGTTGGGAGAGCAGGATGTCTGAGGTAGAGTGACCAGGTCTGAATCCGAATTGATGATCTGAGATGAGGCTGTTTGAGAAAAGGAATGATTTTATATTGACTGTGGTGATGGATTACATGACCTTATTGGTGATTGGAAGTAAGCAAATTGGTCTGTTGTTAAGAGGATCCGTTTTTGCATCTTTTTATGCAATATTGGCTGATTTCCAAGCAGATGGACGATGACCTTGGGTAAATGACAGGGTGATAAGGGCAGACAGGAAGTGCTGGAGCAGCAGAGTAGTCTTTTAGGCCACACGAGCTAATGCCTTCTGGTCCAGTTGCAGAGTCAGATTTGAGGGTTGCCAAAAACTTTCAAAAAAACAGAATCCAGGAACAGTTGGGTACGACTTGGAAGGGTGGGTATTATGAATATATATATATATATATATATATATATATGAATATATATATATATATATATATATATATATATATATATATATATATATATATATATATATATATATATACATATACACACACACATACATATACAATGGGATACAACCTTTTGAATGTGAAGCAAACACAGAATTGAGGCATTCGACCTTCTCACAAGCAGTTGACTGTGGTGTCATTTGAAGTGAGGGAAGAGATGGAAGGGGAGCATACACCAGAGACCGACTTCGCAAGCTGCCACCAAGTTTTAGAGGGGGGAGATAAGGTTGAAAGCTCATTCTCGTGGTTGGTCAGATAATGTTTATCACTTTAATTTGATTGCTTTCTGAACCCAGTCACACCCAACTGTCCCTGGACTCTGTGTCCTTTTCTTCTGACAAAGTGGAGAGTTTGCTGTCAAACCTTGACTCAGATTCTGCAACCGGTCCAGATGGCATCAGCCCACGTATCTAAAAAAACTGCTCTGCTGCTCTTGTTCACCCTCTCTCTCTCTTCTATTCACCCTCTCATTTGCTCAAGGTCATCTATCATCTGCTTGGAAATCAGCAAACATTACCGCTCCATAAAAAAGGTAAAAAAACAGATCCCTGCAACCACAGATCAATCAGCCTTCTCCCAATCATCAGCAAGGTTATGGAATCCATAATCGCTTCAGACATTAAATCCTACCTCTTCTCCAATGGCTTTATTTCCGATCATCAATTTGGTTTCAGATCAGGTCACTCAACCCTGGATATGCTGCTTCTGCTCTCCCAACAATAGATGGAGATCCTCAATGCCAGACATGAAATCAGAGCCATCTCTTTGGAGATAACACGTGCCTTCAATACGGTCTGGCACCCTGCCCTACTCACCAAACTCTCGTACTGTTGTATCCAAGGACATCTCCACTCATGGCTTGTAGACTTTCTCTCCTGTCGCCACCAACGTGTGGTCCTCAATGGAGTTCTTTCATCCCCTCTTCCTGTCCAGGCTGGAGTTCCTCAAGGCAGTGTTCTTGGCCTGTTGTTGTTCTGGTTTTCATCAATGATCTCACTGACTGATTGTCTGGAAAATCCTCTTTACCTCTTTGCTGATGACTCCACCCTCTGCCGTACCAGCTGTCGTCCCTCACACTGGCAAGCAGCAGCTTCTTCGCTCTCTGCAGATCTGGATAAAATCACAAGCTGGTCTAACACATCAAACATGTCTTTCAACCCTGACAAATCTCACACTCTCACGATGTCTCTCCGAAAATACCATTTGGATAACCACATACACATACAAAGCTCTTGACCACATGCAAAGCTTTCGTCCACAGCCTGATGGAGTACTGCTCTCCCCTCTTGACTGGTGCTCCTGCCTCATCTTTCTCGGCTTCACACTGTGGAAACCAAGGCATTTAAGATCATTGGTACATCTCGCGATGAGGCTGAGTCTTTGGGCCTCTCACTCTCTCACCGCAGGCAGGTCGGTGCTCTTTCTGTCTTCTGCCGTGTCCTCTCCTGTCTCACACCCCCCCCCCCCCGCTCTGTCTGAGATATGTCCCTTCCCCATATTTCCATAGGGCGCTCGAGGTCTGCCAGCAACCCACTTCTAGTAAAACTACCAAAATGAAGAATCACTGCTCACCTTCACCCTTTCATTCTTCTTTTTTCCCCACCTTTGGAACAAACTCCCACACTGTCTTCAATCCCACTCTTCCCTCCAGGTCTTCAAAACAGCTGTTCACCACCATCTCTTATCTTCCCTCATCCAAAACCACGATCTTTTCTACCCCCGCTAATCCATCCCAAACCCACCTCCTTCAATCTCCCTGTTTTCCCTCCTGAAAGTCCCTGTTGTGTAAGGACCTGAAAGTCCCTGTAGTGCCCATCTTGTTTACCCTGTGTACCCCACCCCATCTCTCTCCCTTCCACACATTTCCTCATGTGTCTGTTTTTTGTCCCACTCATGTCTTTGTTCCTCATTGTTTTTTCCTTCCCTCTGCCACCCCTCTTGTCTCCTGCTCCCCTTGTTGTGCTTTCTGTGTGTTAGCTCTCATACAAGCCTCAACGGTGTGTACAAAAAAGATGTTGATTTTTTCTCTCTTGAGAGTGGACAAACACTTGGTGTGGGCCTTGTGGAATGATCTGAGGTTGCCTTTGGTTGTATTTGCCTTTCGGGGGGGAATGCACGTTATTTTAAAGCAACTGGCTTCACCACAGTATTCAGAGTACCAAGAGTGGGAGAATGGGCAAGATAATTGAAGAGGATATGGGATGAATCTGTGCATAAGGGAGAGCAGGTTTCTGTGGAATAATTCCCAGGCTCAATCGGGTGGTCGAGATAGAAGACCAGTCCTGAAGTGTGATGGCTGTTTGCAGTCCCTTCCAGTTTGCCAAAGAGTTGCATTTTATAGAATTGGAAGGGCACTCAGTAAAGCGCATAACTCCGCCCGGATCTGGATTCGGCTCTTCACCAAGATGGAATTAATTCTTCCTTGTCACACACCCAACCTGTCCACCAAGTTTCACCCGAGTCCGTCCATGCCTTTTTGAGATGTCATACTACATGTCGTTTTTAGCCCTCTCTAATGGTGAAGAATCACTTTAAAAAATGATAATATTCGGATCCGGAGCTGGATCTTCACCAAAATCTAATCAGTTCGTCCTTGTCGCACACCATACCTGCCCACCAAATTTCATTCGAATCCATGCACAACTTTTTGAGATATCCTGCACACAAACAAACAAACTGGTGAAAACATGATCACCTTCCTCACAGATTATGGAGATGATAAGGACTGAAGATTGTCAAACTCGCAAGATGTATTGTAGTTCCCGAGTCTTCAATACACGTTGCAGAAATGATTCCAGTGCATCACAATTACTTAATCAATCACCCTCAAGTATTACAACCAATTTGAGGAGGTGAAGCACATTTCAGGATTATTTGCAGAGTTAGGATGCAGTGCAACCAAATTTGTGAGGTGCGATGTCAAGATCATTACAAGTGGGTAAGAATTTTGGAAGTTTCAGTTTTTGTTTATTGTGTAGAAGGTATAATTAACCTCGAGTATATAATGGGGAATCTCACCTCGATCGCCTCGCTTTGCGGTCACGGTGGTGTGTTTTTATATGGTGAGGCAATCTCCATTTTTCACGTGATTACAGCATTTCTAAAGTGAACATAAAGCAAGCTGCTGCTGTTTGTTTCTCCTCCTCGCGGCTTTCAGTGCATGAGGCTGCCGAGGCAGTTTCATTGGCTGGGTTTACAATTCTGGATGGGTTTCCACTCCAACGCAGGATACTCGACTGGTTTAACCTCAGCAAGCTGGCGTTCATTCTGCCGACCTTGAAAGGATGGGCTGAGTTGACCCTCCTGGTGTTATTTTGGCATGGCTGGGGCTTGAACTCAGGACTTTGAGATTCTAAGCCAACTGTCTGAACCGTTAATTCACCTCCGAGCTAATGAGGACAAGCCGAGCGGGTCTTAAATCTGCCACTTGTGTATGAAGGATTCCTTATAAAGCCTATCTTACATTGCTTATCACTGTGTATAATTAAATGAACCAGATTCGGATTGACAGTGAAGTGAATGTTTGATGCATAAAATGTATGCTTGCAATGTGGAAGGGTATTTTGTGTATTAATAATGCGAACGTTTTTATTTATTTAATTATTTTTAACGAGTTTTTTATTTATTTAATTATTTTGCCATTCCAGGATATAAAGCGGTATCTTTACAAGCAACTTTCCAAGTAAGTTTTTCACCGAATCCACGTCATCAAACACTAATTTGACTTGAGCGACAGAAAAAAAAATACATTTTTGGCAAGCATTTCTTCCTCCCGCAAAAAAAAAAATCTGCAAAAATGTATTTCCATCACAACACATGCGTGGTCTTTGTTTCTAGCTTACAACCAATCAATTTCCATGAGATCCTCCATGTTTTATCTCTTATGACACCGTTTCTCACTGATGTTGATTAATTTTGATTTGAAACCACACATTAATAAGAATGGTGATGGTAGACCCAGAAGTGTAATGTGAAATAGAAAGTTGTAAGGAAGTCAATCTTAATGGTGCTAGATGCTGGACTTTTTGTTTTTTGCTACAATGAGGCTCCTTGGCGACAAGGGGGCGCTATGCACATGGTTGGAGTCCACAACATTTTTTTTTTCTTTTTTCCAAAACTACATCTGAAATATTTGGGTGTTTTTGATGCATTCATTGTATTTAAAATGAAAATTAATATTTGAGCATTTTATTCCCTTTATTAACCAAGGTAATTTCTCTTTTTTTGCAGAGTTGAAGGATTACACGCAATAGTAATATCTGATCGAGATGGTGTTCCTGTTGTTAAAGGTACTGTTCACATGTCGCAGAATCAACTACTTAACATTCTTCCTCTATTAAAAGCACCATTGTAATTTTCAGTTTTGCTCCTTTATTATGCTAGCTTATGAGCAAATTGCAAGTTAATTTTAATGACAAAATACATCAGCTCTTATCATGGATATGAAAATAGATCTTTGTATGATATGATTTGTATGATACGATTTAGCAGTAACTATGAATGCAGCACGCTGGTGCTGGTTCTGTCGTCCCACTAATGTAGTGCTCCTGCACTTTAGGGAAGGGATTTGGAATGTCCAATGTTACATGCACACAATGGCTTTTTAAAGATGCCTTGGGAACTTTAATGTCCACGAGCGAATGCTCAAGACATACCTCAGAGGGATAGCATATCCAATGATGCAACACCCTGCCTGTGCATCACCAGGATGACAGTTTATAGTTTTGAACCCAGACTTGACAGCTCAATGGCAAATACACTAACTCTGAGTTGTCTGTTCAGCCCTATTTTGCATTGCAAATCCAGCTAGTACTAAAACAAGAAAGGCCAGTACTTTTTTCTTCCCTTTTAACTGTATAAATGTTGAGCAAGTGACCGTTTCATCTTAAATCATAATACAAAAACAAATCTGATATTATTTGCCATTGCCAATATATAATTAATTTTCCATCATTTGTTTGTCAGAGCATCAGCAGCAATATGGTGTATAACTTCTGTTACGACAGTCCATTGCAGGGTAAGACAAGAGGTGGATTACTGTCCATCAAATTTACAGTACAGTAAACCCTCAGATATTGGGGGTTTTGACCAATCATGGGCAACCTATTGTGTCCAATTTAGTTATCGCTGTGTTTCATTTCAGCCATTCGTCTTTTTTGAGCTAACATGAGTCATTGTTTGCATCCGCGTGTAAGATTACCTCCAATTACTCGCCTTTTCTTGTTTCTCGTGCACTGTTAATTATAGGAATCAGACCAGCAAAGGGAACAAAGCTAAGTTTTTAATAATGAATCATCATCGAACAGGAAATGACATACGAAGATCCTGTAATACTAGATTTACAAGATCTAGTAGACACATCAGTTAAGAGTCGCCGAAACGTGAAACGATGGACAAAATTAATTGTGAAAAATATCGAGTTGTGAGCTTGGCAAGTAGTGAAAGTGTGGCATCTGTGGGCCGCCATTACGGGATCAATAAATTGACTGTAGCAAATGCGAGTCAATATCCGTGCAAGTGTTCCTGCTAGCAAAGTGCGAAAGTGTCATTCCAGTCCCGTGATCCTCTTGTTGAAGGGATGGAAAAAGCGCTTTTTTTTTTTTTTTTTTTTTTTTTTTTTTTTTTGTATACCTTGGTCGAGGCTCGTATGAGAGCTAACACACAACTCACAGCAAGGAGGCATGAGACAAGAGGGGCGGGAGTGGAAGGGACAAAACATTGGGGAACAGACACAGGTGAACTGTGGAAGGGGGAGGGATGGGGATGGGACGGGGAACATGGCGAGGGGAAGATGGACATTAAAGGACTTTCAGGAAGGAAAGCAGGAGAATTGAAGGAAGTGGGCTTGGGTGGATTATCGGGGGTAGAAAAGATCGAGGATTTGGATGGGGAAGATAAGAGGTGGTGGTGAACAGCTGTTTTGAAAGCCTGGAGGGAAGAATGGGAAAGAATAGAGTGAGGAAGTTTATTCCAAAGGCGGGAAAAAAGAGGAATGAAAGAGTGAAGATGAGCAGTGATTCCTGATTTTGGTAGTTTTACCAGAAGGGGTTGTTGGCGGACCTTGAGCGCCCTGTGGAAATGTGGTTGGGACAAATCACAGAGAGAGCAGGGGGGCAAGGCTGGAGAGGAGTCGGTAGAAGACAGAAAGACCACCTACCATCTTGCGGTGATTGAGTGAGAGGCTCAAAGACTCAGCGTCATTGGGGGAGATGCCAATGATCTTAAAAGCCCTGGTTTCGACAGCGTGAAGTCGAGAAAGGTGGGAGGCAGGAGCACCAGCCCAGAGGGGAGAGCAGTACTCCATCAGGCTACGGACAAAAGCTTTGTAAGTGGTCAGGAGCTCAAGAGGGCCGAGGAAGGACTTTGCAGGAGGGAGGATTCGGAGTCGGCGACTGGCTTTTGAGGCAAGGTTGGAAATGTGACTTTCGCAGGAATTATCATGGCAGATAGTGTGTCTCAGAAGCTTGAAAGAAAAGACTTCTTCCAGAGGATTGTTGAGAAAGTGGATGGGGGGATTTTGTAAACGGTCCTTTCGAAGAGACATAGTGAGAGTGTGAGATTTGTCTGGATTGAAAGACATGTTCCACGTGTTGGACCAGTTTGTGATTTTATCCAGATCTGCAGTGAGCGAAGAAGCTGCTGCTTGCCGGTCTGAGGGATGACAGATGGTACGGCAGAGGGTGGAGTCATCGGCAAAGAGAAATAGAGGATTTTCCAGAGAGTCCGAGAGATCATTGATGAAAACCAGAAAAGAACAGGGCCCAGAACGCTACCTTGAGGAACTCCAGCCTGCACAGGAAGAGGGGATGAAAGAACTCCATTTAGGGCCACACGTTGACTGCGACAGGAGAGGAAGTCTGCGAGCCATGAGTGGAGATGGCCTTGAATACCATGGGAAGAGAGTTTGGTGAGTAGGGCAGGGTGCCAGACTGTGTCAAAAGCACGTGATATGTCCAGGGATACGGCTCGGATTTCCTGTCTGGCATTGAGGACCTCCATCCATTGATGGGAGAGCAGTAGCAGCATATCTAGGGTAGAGTGACCTGGTCTGAAACCAAATTGATGATTGGAAATCAAGCCATTGGAGAAGAGGAAGGATTTCATGTCTGAAGCGATGATGGATCCCATAACCTTGCTGATGATTGGGAGAAGGCTGATTGGTCTATAGTTACAGGGATCTGTTTTTGCACCTTTTTTATGCAGGGCAGTGATGTTAGCAGATTTCCAAGCAGATGGCAGATGACCTTGGGAAAATGAGAGGGTGAATAGAACAGAGAGAGGGTGAGCAAGAGCAGAAGAGCAGGCTTTGAGGACACGTGGGCTGATGCCGTCTGGACCGGTTGCAGAATCTGACTCGAGGTTTGAAAGCAAGCTCTCCACCTTGTCAGGAGAAAAGGATACAGAGTCCAGGGACAGTTGGGTGCGACTGGGTAAAGTGGGTAGAGATAGTGATGGGTTTGGGACACAAGATTTAGCTGCAAACACCGAGTTTAGACATTCAGCTTTATCACGTGTGGAATCAGCAGTGCGGCCATTTGAGGTAAGGGAGGGGACGGAGGGCGAACATACACCAGAAACAGATTTGATTAAACGCCACCAGGATTTTGAGGAGGGAGAGAGGTTTGAGAGTTCAGACTTGAGATGAGAAAGATGTTGTTTTCTGGCTCTCCTGAGGGTAGCTACACACTTGTTCCGAGCTTTGTGGAAAGAACTGAGATTGCCCTCAGTTGGGTTTGCTTTCCATGAGGCAAAGGCAAGTTGTTTCAGGACAACTGCCTCGCCACAAGCTTCAGTAAACCAAGGGCGGGAGGAAGGGTAAGACAACTGAACACGAGAGGGGATAAATCTGTGCATGAGGGAGAGCAAGTTTCTTTGAAAGAAACTTCGCTTAATGTTTAGATCAAGGACCAAACAGAAAAAAAATGCCTTTGAGTGGACCGGTGAATGGGAGAGACCATTGTGGATTTACTTGTTTGAATGGACCGGTGATATGGAAGAAACAATTGCCTCGTGGAATCGTTGGTAAATCTGCACCCGGGACCAAGCAGATCCAACAGCCATGACAAGTTCTACATCCACATCTTTCTTACCTCACTTTCCCCCCATAACAGCATCATCATCATCATCTCTGAGCTCAGTCTTGTGTTTTCAATTTACGGCAGAGTACAGCATGAACGACTACATAATATTATTTCCCTCACCCACCTTGCTGTTTTGTAAAAATCAACTTGCTGTTTTGGAAAAAAATTAAAAGGTAAAAATGTTGTTTTTTTAGTTTGTTTGTTTGTTTGTTTTATACTGTATTTATTTTATTCACATGTTCATTTCAATGTTAACATTCAATATATATATATATATATATATATATATATATATATATATATATATATATATATATATATATATATATATATATATATATATATATATATATATCTATATATATGTATATATATATATATATATATATATATATATATTAGACTAGGCGTAAGTCGTCACCATCGGGACCGAGAAAAAAGTGACTACTTCGAAATGTGACAACTTATGCGTATGCGAACATTCATGATGACTGTGGGGTGACGGATGAAGTCGCGCGTGGCCTGGACACGTATGTGTGAGAGCCGGCTATTGTCCCAAAAGGAAAACACAATCCTCAGGGAATAGGTGGGGGTTCATTGCTGAGTTGGAAAGTGATCAAGCAAAGATGGAATTCATGAATCAGTTTATCAAAAGTAAAGATAATGAACAACTGTAAGACAACTCGTATACCATTGGTGATGGTATGGTGACAAATTACATGACACACAGTCATCGTGGTGATGATTACCGCTCAATGCCTATGTGTAAATGAGTGCGGTAATGTACAAAACAAGCCAATATAAAACCATGATCAGACTTCAACACTAAGCTCGAGCGATCCTTTACTCCTTCGCGAAGTAATCCGTTATGCTTGACTGCCTCAAACTCTTTGGCATCTGGTGCATGAGAAAGGACTCAAACCGGTAATTGTATTCCATGATGTTGTTTGGGAAATCCTCCACCGAAAGACAGTATCGGCCGAAACCGAATATTTGGCTGAGCCCACATTTGCCGAAACCAGATGATGAGCGCGTCATCGACATCTTCAAAGGACACACGTTTCACACTTACCTCCGGCCTCGCGATCTTCTCCACTTGTCCAAATATCTTGCCCTTATTCTTCAAGATATTGTTCAATGTCTGCCGTATGATGTCCAACTTCTCAGCTATGGCTGTTTTCTTCATCAGTGGGTTTGCCTCGCAAAACTGGATAATGTCGTAGGTTTTTTTGGTACGTTTTAGTTGTAAGCTTACGCTTCGTCGCCATTGTCCTGCCTGCAGTGCGATCAATGTGTGTACGCAGTTATAAATAGCCTATCACTGGCGGTGTAAACCAATGAGCGAGCATCACGATTCCATGAAATCAGGCTTCTCACGAGGCAGCAGTTCCGTGTGACGAGTTTGGAGTGGTAATTTACTTGAGTTTCCATTACGTGGGAAGGGACAACATCTGATGACTTAGACGAAGTGACGACTTAGAGATGACGACTTACAGAGGGATGACGCTTTATTCAAAGGGATTTAACATGAGATAAATTTGGGACTTTTTGATGCTGCCGACTTAGGCGAACGAAGTGACGAGTTACATGCTGCCGACTTGCGCCTAGTCTACTGTATATATATATATATATATATATATATATATATATATATATATATATATATATATATATATATATATATATATATATATATATATATATATGCCTGGTGTTGGCGCAGTGGTTAGGGCAGCGGCTTGGGGTCCAAAAGGTCCTGAGTTCAATCCCCGTTGGGCCACTAAATTAATACACCAGGGGTTGACTCAGCCTGTCATCCTTCCGAGGTCGGCGAAATGAGTACAAGTGTACTGGGCCGGTGTATACCCCAGTTAAAATAGGTGTACCATATCCCTGCGTCGTAAGAGGCGACCAGGGTTGCGTCAGGAAGGGCATCCGGCGTAAAACATGTGCCAAATCACGATGCGGATCATAACGGATATATATATATATATATATATATATATATATATATATATATATATATATATATATATATATATATATATATATACACATATATATATCTTCTTCTTCTTTCGGCTGCTCCCGTTTGGGGTCGCCACAGCGGATCATCCGTATGATCCGCATAGTGATTTGGCACATGTTTTACGCCGGATGCCCTTCCTTACGCAACCCTGGTTGCCTCTTACGACACAGGGATATGGTACACCTATTTTAACCGGGGTATACACCGGCCCAGTACACTGGTACTCATTTCGCCGACCTCGGAAAGATGACAGGCTGAGTCAACCCCCTGGTGTATTAATTCAGTGGCCCAACGGGGCTTGAACTCAGGACCTTTTGGATCCCAAGCCGCTGCCCTAACCACTGCGCCAACACCAGGCTTGTGTGTGTATGTATGTGTGTGTGTGTGTGTGTATATATATATATGTATGTATGTATGTATGTATATATATATAGTAACAGAAATGGCCGTTATTGGACTACTAAATATAGGATTAGCTCAGATCCCCCATTAAATGCATGTATAGCTAGGTTGTGTGGTAAAATGGACATTACCTGTGTGTCCGGAGGTGTAGGATGCACGGTTATTGTTCGTACGGTGGTGGAACGAGAACTCCCTCTTATTCCTATCCCATTCCAGGATAGGCTCCTCCCAGTCGGCTGAGGGGGTGTGGCCTGGAGAGAGGGTGTGGTGAAAGAGAGGAAGTGACGCGAAGGGGAGGGTTTTTTTGGTCTGTTTCGCCGAGAGAGGCGTGCTCGTGGAACGAAAGGAGAAACTGTGAGAGAAAAGGATTTCAATTTTGGACAAGCGTCGGGTTCTCGAGGCGTGCCCGGAGTCTCTTCGAAGCGAGAAACGAAGGCTTCGTGAAAAGAGCTGTGTGTGGAGAACAGTCGCTCTCGAAAGAGTGCTCGTGTTTTCAAAGCGAGCGAACGTAAGAGAGGCTGCCTGCACATCGAGCCGGCGATCGACTCTTGTGGGGAAGTGATCGACAGGTTCGGCCTGCATCTGGCCGTGGAGCCTCTGTACTTACTCACACCATCGGCTCGATATGGTTATCGATCCGCCTGCGGAGCTTGGCACCTCGACTTGGGCCTTGTCTGGAGAACGGGCCAGGCCTGGATTTGTATGCTGGACTGTGAGAGAGATCAGCTGAGGCCTATCGTCGACCTTACGCGGGGTCAGCGCGCGGAGACCGCGTGCAGTGCGAAGGGAGCAAGAGTACAACGCCTCCATTTCGCCACGCGGCACGTTCGAGCGGGAGCTCGAATCCGTGGACTTCCGCCTGTTTCGAGCGATATTCCTGCTTTTGACACTGTCTTCTCGTCCATGAGACATCACCAAGTACTCTGTCTTGTCTTGCATGCATGCTGTTTGTCTGTCTGTCCTTATCTGCACGTTGTTTAAGGCATATTTCGGTATCGACCCCCTCGAAACCTGTAGACCATGGTTCCCTAGTTAAGAACGGGTTGAGGATTGTTAATAAAACCATTGTCGTGAATTTTGCTTGTGTTGTGATCCCCGCCCGATGTGCCCCAATAAATCTGGTTAATTCGTATGAAGTTGCCGCTATGGATTAATTCGTGTCTCGTCGAGGAATGAGCCGTTCGATTGCCATATAAAACCAAAATGGTTAGAGACTGGCAGAAAATGCTCGCCATCTGACACAAACAGTCTGTAACCAGGGGTTCTTTTTCCCAAACTGGCAAGGTACAAGGATTACGTTGGTATCGCGATTGAAGGCGCATGACCCGAGGCTTGTGCTGACCCGGCCGGCGTTGTATATCCCGGAGACGGCCGGAGTGGGTTGAGAATCCCTCCGTCGCTGAATCCTTAAATATATATATATATATATATATATATATATATATATATATATATATATATATATATATATATATATATATATATATATATATATATATATATATATATATATATATATATATATATATATATATATATATATATATGGTACATGTTTATTTCAATTTTGATGTGCTCATTTCTGGCTGCCGTCGATCTTCCTCTATTTATTTGAAGCCCATGAACCAACCCCCCTTCCCCCTTTTCTCATTGGCACTTGGTTTTGCATGATTGCTGTTTTAATTAATGTGGCATTTTCCAAGAACCTCACTCTCGTAATATTTGGGGGTTTGCTGTACTTTAAGCAGGAATAATTTTTTTTTTTTTTATAACTTGAACAAATCATAATCAATGTAACCCACCTTAACTTATGGCTGGCAGGATAACTTGGAGGTATGCACACTTACCCTTGTGCTGTCTGGTCGAGATTCAAAACAAGACTAATCTATAAACTGTCACCCTGGTGTTTCACATTGAGGGTGAAAATATCGCACAATGTCTTTCATAAAGATTAGGTGATCTATTGGTGGCATCTTGGCTTTATTCCAAATTCCTAACTACTAGCTGGGAAGGCAATGGCAAACCACCCATTATATGACCCTTGCCAAGAAACAGTTTTTGAAGCAGAAACTCTTTGCTTCATTGGAATTGTTTTGCAATGCAATAAAAAGTATGCCTGTGCCTATTATGTAAACATACCATACAAGATTTTTAAAATGTTGAATTGTATTTATTGGCAATAATTAATGATGTATTCTCCATTTTAGGACCTCGTTTTATTTTGTTTTTTTTTCACCGACTGGTTTCATTTGTCTTGGCAAGGTGGGACGCAATGCTAAAATAGAAGAAAGATTTGATTTTTGACAAGCTTCTCGACATTTGCCATTATCTTTGCAAGAAGATGGACAGAAAAAGTATTACACTCTCTTAATTACTGTTAATTGTACCTAAGATTATACATGGATTTCCAGAGAGTGATGCAATATAGCATGTCGCAGCAAGAAGTAATTACTAAAACTCACAATGAAATTGAAAGCTTCTTATTAATGACATCTATTAATATCCTGCACTAAATTATAAAAACTGCAGATTGTGAATTTTGCTCAGCAGTGCAACTGCAGCAAAGTTTAGCATTTTGGCATACAAATGCTGCCATCCCAAATTATCGTTGAATTTCCATAAAGCCTGCAAACATTGTCTGTCTTAAAGAAAGCCAGAGCTAAAAAAATATTGTTTTCACTTTTAATTCAGAAATGTCTTGCTCCATTTTGAAACCTCTGAAGAGCATTCCATATGATGAACTTGTGCTATGGAAATCCTTCAAAAGTTTGTGTTCCCAGGCAATCGTTCTCTCGCACCCCCCACACTAAACCTGCTTCCGAGAACTTGTGAGCTTTTCAATTCAAAATGGATTGCTAAACCAGGAATTTCTCCAGGGATTGAAGTGCAGTATCTCCTATTCAAACGAAGCTTGTATATACTCAATATCCAGGGTTCCCAACCTGAGGGTAATTACCCCCAAGGGGTAATTTGGCTTTGACCTGGGGGTAATGAGCGTTCCTAACAATCATATAAAATATCAGTCATTTCCATTACCATGCGTAATCTTGGAAAGGATAAACCTCCAAACACTTCACTAGTCATTCTTCGCCCTTGTCTCCAGTCTTTCTGATGACCGAACTGGTGTTTTGATTGCAGTTTTCAGAATCAGAAGCTGCTAGTTTCCTGGAAAATGATGCAATTATCAGGTGCACACATGACATAAGATGCACCCTATGACAACCAAGGCCCTAGGATATCGCCGCAGGGGGATACCCTGGTAGGTGATTGAAATCCGCGTTTAGCGCAGATTCTCACAGCCACGAGATTTGTTTTGAGATTCTCACATTTGAGATTCTCACATTATCTCATTTGAGATTCTCACAGCCACGAGATCACATTTGGAGGCCTGAAACCTCACAGATAACAGTAGGAACTTGTTGCTTTTTTGATTTATATGCTTATCGATGATTGCTGCGAGAGAAATTTGGCCTTTGTGAAAATTTGGAATAATTTTCATGGCACTTCCGGGTTTGAATTCCAATTGACGGGCGGCTCCTATCAGCCAATCAGAGCCATGTTTTCAACACACAAGGGTGCGCTCCATGACTACAACCAACACCGCAGCCAATGATTACAAGCCACAGAGCTAAGCCGATCCAGGAATGGCAAGTGGGGAAAAAAAAAACGTGGATTTCTTGACAGTTATGTGGACTGGATTGACGAATATTACAGAGAAGGGGATTATGAAACCACAATGTTTGATCTGTTTGAAGGTCTTGACTGCCCAGTCGTTAAAGCCCAGTAAATTGAAACAACATCTCCAGTCTCAACACCCGAGCTATGCTGGTAGGGACCGATCCCATTTCGAAAGGCAGCAAGAAAGGTTGAAGCGCCAACGCCTTGATTCAAGTGGATAATTCCAGCAACAAAATGCAGCCGCTGTCAAAGCATCCTACCTCATATCCCTCGAGAATGCATGGAAAAAGAAGCCACATACCATCGGTGAAGAATTGATACTGCCACGTGCGAAGACAACGGTGAGATTGATGCTGGGTGAGAAGAGTGTCAACAAACTTCGTCCAATATCATTGTCTCACAAGACAGTGAAGCATAGGATATGTGATGTGTCGAATGACATTAAAGATTAAGTAGTAGAGGAGATGAATAATGCCAGGGTTTTCAGCATCCAGCTTGATGAGTTGACTAACGTTTCGTCCACCTCGCAGCACATGGTTTTTGTTCGCTATGTTAAGGGTCAAGATTTGAAAGAAGAGTTTATTTTCTACCATAAACTGGAAGAGACAACAAAAGGGGAGATGTCATGGTAAAAGTGTCGTGCTTTTTACCCCTCAGCCCGAATTGGACTAAGGGGTATTGTCGTCACAGGCGTTGTCCGGGCGTCCGTCCGTCTGTCAACTTTTAGTCTCCTTCAATTTCGAGGAGAAAGCCTTATCCGATTAAATCCATTTTTGCAGGGTATGTTGGGGTTGAGTCGAGGAAGGTTCCTTTCAAAAATGGGCGCGCTGCGATTTTCAATGTGGCCTCCATGGCAGCCATCTTGAAATTGGTTTCCCTCGATTTTGAGGAGAACGCCTTGTCCGATTAAATCCATTTTTGCAGGGTATGTTGGGGTTGAGTAGAGGAAGGTTCCTTTCAAAAATGGGCGCGCTGCGATTTTCAATGTGGCCTCCATGGCAGCCAACTTGAAATTGGTTTTCGTCGATTTTGAGAACGCCTTGTTCGATTAAATTCATTTTTGCAGGGTGTGTTGGGGTTGAGTAGAGGAAGGTTCCTTTCGAAAATGGGCGTGCTGTGATTTTCAGTGTGGCCGCCACGGCAGTCGTCTTGAAATTGGTTTTCGTCAATTTCGAGAACGGCTTGGCTTGTCCGATTAAATGCACTTTTGCAGTGTGTGTGTTGGAGTTGAGTAGAGGAAGGTTCCTTTCGAAAATGGGCACGCTGCGATTTTCACTAGCCGCCACAGTAGCCATCTTGAAATCTGATTGATTTTCGATATGACGTCCAACGTGCTCTAACTGACTGCATCACCGTGATATCACTGCTTCCTTTTACAATGCATGGGCTGAGGGGTTACGCCCACTTTGCGGAGCTATTTTTATTAAGAGTAATGATTGAGCTGGGTGTTGCGTGTGTACGTAGTATGTTGTGTGTGTACGGACGATGCGCCTGCCATGCTCGGCTCAAAGTCAGGATTTCATGCATAATAAAGGCAAAAGCTCCCGATGGGCGGAGGGCGGAGGAGCTCCTTGTGAGCCAACGGCCATCCATATCTAGTGCCCAACTGTGTCTGCGGACGTCCTCCTGCAGTTGGGTTACTTCTTATTAGGAGGTTGGTGGCAGGATTTGCACTCCAGCCACCGTAAAACGCTTCATTCCGCAAAACGCAAAAACGCAAAAAAATCTGAAAACCCACTCCGTGGGAGTACCTCCTGTGCAGCTTCCCTTCGCAGGGCAGCTCACCGGATGATGGGATTGGGGCAAAGCCTTCGGGACCCTCAATCTTTGATAGGAGGGAAACCACGGGGTAACATCCCTGGGTCAGATTGCGGGAGAGTGTGTCGGAGTGGTGCTGAGGTGTCGTCCACCAGACGGCGGTCTCCTTGGGTTAACCTGAGGCGGTCCCTTCGGGTGGGTGCCTGGAATGTCCTATCCCTAAGAGAGGATGATCACCTGTCTCTGTTATCTGAGCTCAAGCGTTTGGACATCGGGATTGCAGCTCTCTCTGAGGTTCGGAGACCGGATTGCGGCGAGATAATGGTGGGTGGTTACACCTACTATTGGTCTGGTCGCTCTGATGGTTACCATACCCAAGGAGTTGCTGTAGCTGTGTCCAATAAGCTGACCCCAATGATAATTGAGGTAACACCGGTCAACGAGCGTATTATGAGATTAAGGATTCGTCACTCCTTAGGTGTCATTTCCCTGGTCTCTATTTATGCTCCGACTGAGGCGAGTGATCTTACCGTGAAGGATGCATTCTACGCCACACTCGAGTCTGTGGTTGATCAGTGCCCCAGACGAGATACACTTCTAGTCTTGGGGGATTTCAATGCATCGACTGGAACTGATAGGGATGGTTATGAGGTGTGTGTTGGTCCCCATGGGTCAGGAACTATGAACCAGAATAGCACTAAGTTCCTTGACTTTGCAAGAAGTCATGGACTTAGGGTGGCTGGTTCATGGTTTCAGCGCCCGCAAGCTCATCGCTGGACTTGGTATTCCAACGCTGGCGGTGTGGCAAAGGAGATTGACCATGTCCTCATTGACGGTCGTTGGAGGATGATCCAGAACTGCAGGGTCTACCGGAGTGCTCAGTTCCTCAATACTGACCACAGGCTTGTTGTAGCAACTCTAAAGCTGCACCTTAAATCCTGGAGAATGGTACCATCCCAGCCTAGGCTGGATGTTGCCAAGCTCAGGGATGAGAGAGTAGCTGAGGAGTTTGCGAACAGGCTGAGTGGACACTTGGGGGGTCTGGGTGCTTTGGGGGTCCTGAAGAGTTGTGGAGCACCTTCAAGACCACCGTCCTTGATGTTGCCGGTGGATGCCTTGGAGTTCACCGCAGGGCAAAGAAGAATTTTGTCTCTCAAGGGACACTGGATACCATTGACCAGAGTCGCAGGGCCAGGCTGAATGGCAGAGCTGAGCTGTTCAGGGAGCTGAGGCGTAAAACTGTACGTGCACTGAGGGTGGACAAGGAGGCCTATGTGCGAGGAATCTGTGAGGGGGTAGAGCATCACCTGTGGACAGGTGATTCTCGTCCCGCTTACAGGGGAATTCGCGCATTACGTTCATCCAAGCCCATCCCTCGGAGCACTGCAGTTCGAGCAGAGAGTGGTAGGCTCTTGACAGAGGAGTCTGAAGTGAAGGCCCGCTGGGCCGGTTACTTTGAGCGGTTGTACCAGGCTGATCCCCCAGCTGTCGAGTTGGACGTCAAGGGTGTTACAATCCCTGTTGCTGACCCTCGAATCAACTGTGGTCCACCATCGCTTGTGGAAACACGGGCTGCGGTGAACCAGTTGAAACGGGGCAAAGCTCCAGGGATCTGTGGCATCCATGCTGAACTTCTCAAGGCTGGTGGAAATGCTGCACTCGCTGCCGTTGCATGCAGTTTTGTGCTCTGCCTGGAACACAGGCATCATCCCAACTGACTGGAAGAGGGGCCTTGTTGTCCCTCTCTGGAAAGGGAAGGGTGATCGCCAAGACTGCAACAACTACCGAGGGGTGACGCTGCTCTCAGTGCCGGGCAAGGTCTTTGCTCGGATAATTCTTGATAGGGTTCGCCACCATCTGCTTGAGCACCAGCGTCCAGAGCAGTCAGGCTTTACACCAAAGAGGTCAACGATTGACCGTATCCTTGCTCTTCGTGTCCTCACTGAACGCAGACGAGAGTTTCGGCAGGGGCTGCTTGCAGCCTATGTTGATCTCTGTAAAGCGTTCGATTCAGTGAATCGGGATGTCCTCTGGAGGATTCTTGGTCTTCGTGGGGTGCCACCGAAACTGATCGATCTGATGTCTGAACTCTACTCTGGTACTGAGAGTGCTGTGAAGTGTGGTGGTACCGCCTCTGACTTATTTCCAGTTGTTACTGGAGTTCGTCAGGGATGTGTACTTGCCCCCACACTTTTCAGCACTTGTATGGACTGGATTTTTGGGAGGATGTCGGAGAGATCAAGTTGCGGTGCATCGTTTGGCAATGTCAAGATCTCGGACCTTGATTTTGCAGATGATGCAGTCATCTTTGCGGAGACTTTAGACATCCTCTTGGGGGCCCTCGAGGTGCTGAATGAGGAGTCGGAGCTGTTGGGATTACGGATTTCTTGGGTCAAAACAAAGATCCAGGCTTTCGGTGACATCTTGGATGCTGCTGTCCTGTCTGTGTCTGTTTGTGGTGAGGATGTTGAGGTCGTGGATAGATTCACTTACCTTGGCAGTGATATTCATGTCTCCGCAGGTTGTGAGCCGGAGGTCAATAGACGTCTGGGTCGGGCCTGGGGAGTCATGGATTCACTGGATCATGGGGTGTGGCGCTGCCGGTACCTGTGCGGGAGGACGAAAGTCCGAGTCTTCAGGTCCTTGGTACTTCCAGTCTTGCTCTATGGGTGCGAGACTTGGACTTTGACCAAGGATCTGAGACGGAGACTTAATTCCTTTGGTACCAGGTCTCTTCGGAGAATCCTTGGCTATCGCTGGTCGGATTTTGTGTCCAACGAGCGGTTGCTGAGAGAGACTCGGATGAGATTTGTTACCTGCATAGTCCGTGAGCGTCAGCTGCGGCTGTATGGACATGTGGCTCGTTTTCCTGACGCTGATCCTGCTCACCAGATTCTCTCAGCGAGGGAGTCTCATGAGTGGAGGAGGCCAGTGGGCCGACCACGTGCCTCATGGTTGCAGCAGGTTGACCATCATCTCAAGGAGATGGGGATGGGCCTGGCATCTGCCTGGGGGATGGCCAGACGGAGGCCCCTGGAGTACCGGCGGAAAGTGGACGCAGCGACGCGCTGTTCTGGCACATGCTCCCATACCTGACCCTCCCGATGCAATGTTTGTACATTGTACGATTCACCGACAGGCTTTAGCTTTGAAAACTCTTCCCCAGCCACTGCTTGAGATGATGAATACCATCATCAAAATGGTCAACGACGTCAAGGCGAGTGCTTTGAACACTCGGCTCTTCAAGAAACTTTGCCAAGATATGGATTCTGAACACGAAAGTCTACTGTTCTACACACAGGTTCGCTGGCTGTCCAGAGGTAACGTTGTTCACCGAGTCTTTGAGCTCAGAGATGAGATCCAGCTATCATTGATAACCAAGGGAAGAAGGATTTGCTGTCTGGATGGAATCAGCCAGAACAGAATGTGAAACTAGCCTACCTAGTTGATATGTTTGGGCACTTGAACAAACTGAACAACACGCGACAAGGCAAGGATAAGTTGGTGATTGAATTTGCCGATAAGCTCCAGGCGTTTGTTGGGAAGCTGAAGAATAGGCGTCATAAAATTGAGACGGGAAACACAGTAATGCTGGAGCTGAAAACCGGTATCTGAAATGTGTACTGAAAAAATGAGAATTGATTTCTCAGTATCTGGCAGCCCTACAAACTGAATTTGAAAGGTACTTCCCAGATATGGATACGGACATGGCAGGCATTGTGCGAGATCCTTTCCGATCACCAGTTATGGTGATACCCGATGACGACAACGACCAGACGCTAACTGAACTTGGAACTCTGAAAGAAGATTCAGGCACAAATCTCAAATTCCAGACAGAATCACTGCCAGTGTTTTGTGTAGCTATGACTGAATCGTCCCCCAAACTTTTCAGCATCGCTATTCGTAATTTATTTCCATTTCGATCCACATACATGTTTGAGAGCGCATTTTCAGCACTAGTGCATATGAAACCAAAGTCAAGAAACCGACTAGACGTAGAAGACGAACTGCGATGTGCACACAGTGTGACTGAGTACAGACGTCAGAAATTGGTATCATCTGTTCAGCATCAACATTCTCGTTGAACTTTTCGAGCACGTTGTTGGATTTATTTGGCTGGGGTTTTATGCTCTGCAATAAATATGCATATAATATACATGTGCAATAAATATGCAATGATTTGGAAAAAATTCCCTCTCTTTAGAGGGTCAAGGGGGTAATAGGTGAATTTTGATGTCGAAAATGGGTAATGACTCAAAAAGGTTGGGAACCACTGCTCTATATTGTGGGAATGGCTTCTTAAGGGTAGCTTTGCATAGTATGGGGTTGACGAAAAGGGTGTGTCCCCGCCATATTGAAATAACTTGCATGAAGCTAAAGGGCGGGGCTCACCTTGGTTGATGGCTGGAACGCAAATCAGAGCAGAGCGGCCGACGCAGAGCTTTGTCACTGGGTGGAGCACAGCCAGAGGGGATGAGAAAGTTGTGCAACCTGGGGCGAGATGAGTTGGACCTTGGACTCCAGTGTGAAAGGCTGTGGGTTTTGTTCATGCACAATCGGCATGACCGCTTCTGCTGCTCAGCGCTTACTCCTCTGCCGAGACCTCTACAACTTACCGCGATAAGTCGGAACTCCCGCCTCATAGACATTTCAACCATGCCTGCTAGGATAACCGAGCCTTGTCAAGGTTCCTCCACGTTACTCGCTGTGTCCTGCCAGTCACAGCTGGAGTATTTCAGTCACATCGATTCTATCTCCTTTTTTTATGATTGAGGCCTGAAGGAATAGTTTGATTTAGGAATCCACCATTTATTTGTTGGCTCGTGGGCACGTACTTGGGTTTTTGGGGTTTATTGTATTCCCTCCACATGTGCCTCAAATACATTATAAAAAAACACTTTATCTCGGGATGCATTGGAGTATTCCTGATCGAGATTAGAATTGTACACGCCCATTAAAGGACAGATTGGGTTCGGGTGATTAGCATGCAGAACGAGTGCCTGCGCTCAGAGACTCCACTCGGTCGGCATTAGAGAACTGGTATACGACACTGATCACCGTGACGCATCGATTTGCTCGGTTCCATTAGGAAACTCGGTCGGCATTAGAGAACGGGTGTATGACACTGATCACCGTGACGCATCGATTTGCTCGGTTCCATGAGGTACAGTATTGTGGCGAACAGGCCAGTGATGAGACCCGTAACGATCCAATCGGTTTGCCGTCGTGACTGCTTTGACGCGGTTCATCAGGATTCGCACTGGGTAACTGAACAGACCCGATGGCTGCACTAATATCACGTAGTACGGTAGTACTTTATATGGAGGGAAGACATGGGGGGGAAATGGCCGCCTCATCAAATGTGTACAATCTTTATCGACTTCAGTAAGTTTCTGACCCACGACGGAAATGTCGCCAGAAAGTGAGGGTGCTCCTTTCATTTGTCAGAATGAAATAAGTAGGACTTAGTACAAATTGTCAATTGGCTGTGCATTCTTTTGCACAATGGACAATCCCAAACTCCTTGACTTGATGTCATGTATTTCTACACACGCACACACGCACACATGCACTCATGCACACGCACCACATCTGAACATGTAGAATTAATAACGTAGTTGATGAAGGACTGTTTCAGCATCCAAGTACCTTTTTGGCATGACGTTTGTGAAGAAAATCAAATTGTACGTTCACACATAATACAATTGCCTCATGCAATAATCGTTTAGGATGTGAACTCATACACTCTGAGGTTTTTAGAAGTGACCTGAGCAAATTTTTAAAGTCCTTCAGAGACACCAGCATATGGATCATCCAAAATATATACTAATTACATTATTTTACAATGCCATGTGTATGTCAGAAAATAAGAAGAATCAAATCTTTGGACACCTTCAAGCAGGGTCTTCAATTCACCATTTTGCAAGACTTTAACAGAAAGTGAGGAACTGTTTGTGACCAAATAAGACTTTATGAAGCCACTGGATCAACAAGAGATATGCTAAGAAGTGGATATCCTTTCATAACGACTCCTGCTCAGGACTGAAACATTCGCACGATCCATATACGCAATCAGTTTCCGACTGCCCAGAGTACTGTAATCACACTCGTTTGATCTCGCTGCAGTGATTGCTGCCTGAGGTGGACATACCCGGTATTGAGATTGCCACTTCCACATTGGACCTGTATGTGAAAACATTCTCCACAACACAGCATTACATTATTAGGTTACAATGAGATAGACATGTAATTATTCAGCATTTATCCCCATCTGAGATTTGCACCTCATCTGTGTCCCATGACGTCACATAAATAAATCGCATTTGTTGCGGTCGTGCGGCTCAGCCCACTGTCACACGCGTGGGGCTCGTGCCCGTGGATGAAACTGAGCGGGGCAGTCGGAGTCCCAGGGCGGAGATCAGGGTCGTAGACGGGACCCAGGAAAACTCCACGAACGCCAGCAAAATGTAGAGTGCACACCAACCAACTTGCTCCTCCAAAAGAACTCTTGTTCCTCCTCCAAGAGACTTACTCAGAACCAACGACCGAACCCCCTCAGAACTCTCGCTAAGGATGGCGTCGTAACTTTTATGGACCTCCCCGAACGGGGCGGGGGCTCGGTGGAACATACGTCACTGTCTGCCCTGATTGGACGGGGCTCCCATGGGTCCGCCCTTTCTGGGTAGGATTTCGGCCATGCCGGGAAAACCCCGCCCCCACTCCACTCCACGTACTCGTCAAAAAGTGGTTACAAATTTTGTCGAAGCCAAGAAGGAACTTCCAGAGATTCTGCCTCGGACAGCGAGTCGCCGGTTAGGCGAGTGAGGTGCTTGTTTAGTGGTGTTGTTGGTTTGTTTGTTGGATGGTCATAGATGGTTTGTTGGATGGTTTGTTGGATGTAATAATCTACCTAAAAGAACATTGCAACTCATACCTTTGATTCTCCCACTCGCAAAAGGAAGGGACCTGTCTCACATGTACTTAACGGAATAACTGACCTTTGGGACATCTGTATATTTGAATGCATATGGTTTCCAGATCCATAACAATATGTATATATATATGACCCGGCCAGCATGGTTTGCACATATGCACGTGCAAGTATAAATGTGTGCCCAACATTGAAATGTTTGTTTTGAATAATGCAACACGTTTTCAGCAAGACAATATTTTGCCTCGTGATTTTTTTTCCTTGAAGAAAATTGTTCAGGGTTTGTGTCTTCACCAAAGTTCGCTCGCCTGAAAGCAATTATGTTGTTTTTTTTGTTATTGTTGTTGTTTTTTGGAAACATTATCTATCTATAATTCCAGCTGTGCGTGTGCGTGTGCGTGTGCGTGTGCGTGTGCGTGCGTGCGCGCGCGCGCCAGTGACCGCTGTTTCTCGATGACCTCTGGTCCGATCTAATTGAAACTTGCCAGATATATTGCTGGGGACCTGAGGATGTGCCTTTTTAAGGTTTGATATTAATTGGACAAGTGCTTCGCAAGTTATGGCCATTTATTTACCAAACCAATGGCAAGACACGTTGTTGCGTGGGCGTGGCCGATGGTGAAGGGAAGCTCAGCCGCGTTCCCCATTACAGGTTACAACGTACGGGCTTCCGGAGAGTGATGACCGTGTATTCTAATAATTTCTCGATTTCTTACGCGCATTTATAGATAAACACAATGGCCCAAGTTATGATCTTTTTCCTATTAGACGGTGTATAAATTTCGGTAAGATCAGAGTGCTGGTATGCTCCGAACCAGGAAGTAAATTATTTTTTTGCACGTTTTTTTTTTCGTGTATTCTAATAATTTCTTGATTTCTTATGCGCATTTATAGATAAACACAATGCTCCAAGTTATGATCGTTTTCATATTAGACGGTGCATATATTTGGAGAACATCAGAGTTAACTGGTATGCTCCGACGCAGGAAGTAAATTATTTTTTGCACGTTTTTTTTCTCCTCTTTCCTCTTCTCTTTGTATTTTTCCTTACGATGACATTGGGAAAAGGCAAAATACGTTGGCGCTAATTGAATAATTGGCTATTAAGAATAAATTGCGAATAATCGTAACTGCCATATGCGAACTTCCGGACAGTGAGGACTTCACTTCCGGAGAGTGACGATTACTGTATTCTTTCTCGATTCTTTCTTTCTCGATTTCTGTACTTTCTCGATTTCTTTCTCGATTTTCATAAACCCAATACCCCAATCCAGTCAGTGACAATTACTGTATTCTTTCTCGATTTTTTTTTTTTCTTGATTTATCGACTTACTGTATTCTTTCTTTCTCGATTTTCTTAAACCCAATACCCCAATCCAGTCAGTGACGATCACTGTATTCTTTCTCGATTTTTTTTTTCTTGATTTATCGACTTACTGTATTCTTTCTTTCTCGATTTCTGTACTTTCTCGATTTTATTAAACACAATGTCCCAATCCAATCGTCGTTTACGACAGCGAAGGAACGAAGCGGCGCGTCATGCACGCGCAATGGAATCTGACGAAGCACGAGCTGCTCGCTTGACACGCAACGCAGCGCGCATGACAAGGCGTCGTGCAGCTCAAACGGATGAAGAACGAACTGCTCGCTTGGCAGACAACACTGAACGCGAGGCAAGGCGTCGTGCAGAAGAAAAGGATGAAGAACGAACTGCTCGCTTGGCAGACAACACTGAGCGCGAGGAAAGGCGCCGTGCAGAGGAAACTGATGAAGAACGAGCTGCTCACTTGACACGCGACGCGATGCGTGTGACAAGGTGTCGTGCAGCTGAAACGGATGAAGAACGAACTGCTCGCTTTGCAGACAACACTGAACGCAAGGCAAGGCGTCGTGCAGAAGAAACGGATGATGAACGAGCTGCTCGCTTGGCAGACAACACTGGACGCGAGGCAAGGCGTCGTGCAGAAGAAATCCCTCACCAGCGAGAAGACCGGCAAGTAAGGGATGCCCTGCACCATCAGGACGTACACGGTGCGAGACTAGAGCAGGCTCACCGTGAGAATCGCAACCTTGCTCGATACGATGATACAGATTTTTTCTGAGAGCAACTTCATGTTGAGTACAGGCACGCATTAAGCAGGACCTCATTATTTCAATGTACTAAATACTCACATTGCGATGCTTTTGTGTGGACCGAGGAGAGAAGAGGATTTTGCTGCAACCACGGCAAGGTCGACCTTAAGCATGATCCTACGAATCCAAAACCCGGTTCAATCCCATCACAACCTCCAGAGGCTATTAAAAACCTTTTCCTTAACCAGGACTTTGTGAAGCGCGTGAAACAGTATAACAACGCGCTGGCAATGGCAAGTATCGGTGTCCGAGAGATAGGTATGCCTGACTTCAGTCCTGGAGTGCGCATACAAGGTAAGGTTTACCATTACATTGGTGCTCCTCTTGCCGATCTGGGTTGTACCCCACGCTTTGCTCAGATCTACTTTCACGATCCAGCCCATGAGCTGGAGTTTCGTCGTGCCCACACCTCGAACAGTAGCCTGAATGAGCATTTTTTGCTAAGAGCACAACAGGCCATTAATGAGTGCAACCCATACGTCCAGCAATTCAAATCAGCCATTGAGTTTGTGGTTCATAATGATAGCGCAAATGAACTGAAAATTGTAACAGGTAGCACGCGGCGCCGAGACCTTCATCATGGTACCGTCAACCTTCCCTCACGAGACAGCGATGTGGCTGTCATTGCTCCAGGGGCAATGACAACAGAGCAGTTTGGAGTGCTGGCAGTCGGTGTTCACCTCAGAGGAGGAGGTTTACAGACAATAGATGCCATGCATCCAGCGTATGACCCTCTATCATACATACTTCTGCTACCCTGCAGCTCCCAGGGGTATCACACTGAGTTAGAGGGATAACACCAACGTATTTCTACCGCTACCATCTCCAAGTACGTGATCCGACTCATCACTTCAATGTACTACTACATGGTGGAAAGTTGACACAGCAGTACGTATGTGACATGATGGCAAAAATTGAGTCGCACCATCTCAATTGGATTCGCTGCAACCAGAAGTCAATTAAGGCAGAAAAGTATAAGATCATCGTTGATGCGTTGAACAGTGACGCTGAGGTGCTACCTGGACGCCTCACCATTCTGCCGCCGTCAATTTATGGGTCACCACGTTGGTATGCCAAAGAGTTTCAGGATGCAATGGCTTTGGTCCAAGTCAAGGGAAAACCTGACTTTTTCCTAACATTCACCTGCAACCCAAAGTGGGCAGAAATTAAACAATCACTTTTTGAGGGTCAGTCAGCCAATGAAAGACCTGATATCATCGCCCGGGTGTTTCATATCAAGGTGGAAGCACTCAAAGCAGACCTCCTCAAGAATGACATCTTGGGGCATGTGGACACTTTTGTGATGGTGAAGGAAACTCAAAAGCGTCACCTTCCCCATATACACATGCTCCTGACCATGGTACCTCGCGACAAGCCCAGAACACCAGCAGATGTCGATCGCGTGGTCTCTGCTGAGATTCCTGACAAACGCACAAATCCGGAACTACACCGTATCGTGACATCACGGCCCATGTGGGGAATGGAACATCTCGAGCCCTTGCATGGCAGACCGGAAGTGCACAAAGGACTATCCCAAAGCCCTACGAGAAACAACAAGCTTCTCTGATGACTCTTATCCCCTGTACAGAAGACGGTTCTGGCATGCGGTTTGAAAGTTTTTTGTTTTGTTTTGTTTGCACCTACAGGCACACACCTTCGGGCACGCACCTACGGGCATGCACTAGTAAAATCAGATTCTGAGTTTAAATCACCTCCCTGTGTTCCATCAGCCAATATAACTCGTTTTTATCTGGTTTGGCACAACAACATTAATTTTATTCTCATCCAGATCTAAAGTGTGCTTTCTTCTTATTCTTCTCTTTTATTTGGCATCTATTTTTATATCGTGTCTAAGGATATCCTCTTGTTATAGCTTTGTCCTGCATTTAATTTCTGTAAACTTAGTTAGCCTTAGATCACTGTATAAATGTGAATCCTGCTTTTCCACATTTTATGAAATTCTATGATATGATTGAACTTATTAATCATTTGATTACCAATGATTGTTCATTCCGTGCAGTGGCAAATGACAGTGTTGATCATGCCTTGAGACCCGCTTTCCTTGGAACATTTGCTCCAGCTACGGATCAGAGCAGCAAAATGGGACTCTCCAAAAACCAAAGCATTGTCTGTTACTACACTCACTGCCAGGTAGGGAGAAGAAACAGACAGACTGACAAACAAAGCTGTTGCCACCACTATTTCGAGACTGTTGGTAATTGCACCTCAAGGAATGCACAGGTCTAATGATAATTTATCTCTAACAGGTTGTGCACTTCAACCGATTGCCCTTGGTTGTTACATTCATTGCTAGCAGTTCCACCAATACAGGTGAGTAAATACGAACAGCTCATCTAGAAGGGTTGCCTTATTTGAAGTACCACATAGAAGGTTGTTGGCTAAGGTGAGAGCTCGTCGAGTAGCTATCTGGATTGGAAACTAGCCTTGTAATTTGAAGCAGTGTGTGGATGTGAATGGGAGGATAATCTAGCTTGGAGGATATACAGTAAGTAGTGGCATACCTCAGGGATCTGTACTCAGACCATTATTATTCATCATTTACATCAATGATTTCACAGTTGGGTTAAGAGTAGTTTCCAAACTTGAAAATGACACAAAGCTTGGAGTTAAGGTAGACAACATAGGAGGGGGTGGATTAAATTCAGGAAAGTCTAGATACAACAATAGATTATTGGGCAAAGATTGGTAGATGCAGTTTAACATCAATAAATGTAAGGTGCTGGGGATGGGTAAAAATAATGGAAATATGAATGACATGATGCAAGGGGCAATGTATGAGCATGTCACACAGGAGAAGTTTCTGGGGGTGATAATAGATACGGAGGTGGGGTGAGGGGGGATGGGTAACTTGACAACTACATGTAAAGCTGATTGGGTTTTTGGTTTGATTGTACTCGGGGGGGGGGGGGGGATAAATTATAAGTCACAAAAAGTAGTTTTATTATTGTACAGGAATTTAGTGAGGCCTCATTTAGAATGTTGTGTATTTTTTTGTCACCACATCTGAGAAAGAATATATCTGTCATAATGAGGGTACAACATAAAGCAACAACATTGTTCCCGGGCCTAGCTACATTAAGTTATGAGTTACGTCTGAAAGAGATGGGACTTTTAGATGAGAAAGGAAGTGATTACGAGGGAGTCTGATGAAGGTGTTGAAGGTATTGAAAGGTATCGTATAATAATAATTATTATTATTACAAATTTCGCTTTTATTGTCAAACACCAAACAAATATCTGAAGATGAAGGATATTTGGTTTACAAAAAATTACTGATTAAAAATACATAAATTTGTATATAGAAGGAATAAGTGCAGAAGGGTTTTTCATCACACTGACAGGACCAGGGGCCACAGTTTCAAATTAAAGAGGAGGAGAGTTAGGAAGGCAGGGGTCTTTCATTCAGTCTTTAATGCATAGAATAGTCTCACTGCAAAGGTAATGACATCAGACACAGTAGATAGTTTTCTTATTGAGTTGTAGATGTATCTACAAGTTGTGTCGATGGGAGGGTACTTCGGTATTTTTTTTTGTATACCTTGTCAAGGCTCTTATGAGAGCAAATGCACAACACACAGCAAGGGGGGGGGGCATGAGACAAGAGGGGTGTGGGAAGGACAACATTGGGGAACATAGACATTAGGAGATCTGTGGAAGGGAGAGGGATGGGGCGGGGAGCATGGGGTATCCAAGATGGACACTACAGGGACTTTCAGGAAGGAAAGCAGTGGGGTTGAAGGAGGTGGGTTTGGGGTGGATTAACGGGGGTAGAAAAGATCGAAGATTAGGATGGGGTACGATAAGAGGTGGTGGTGAACAGCTATTTTGAAGGCCTGGAGGGAAAAATGGGATTGAACAGAGTGAGGGGGTTTATTCCAAAGACGGGGAAAAAGAGGA
>NC_140970.1:16426299-16443799 GCF_056783735.1 Eptatretus burgeri
TTTTATTTAACTCCCCACTATAAATCGTCCCCTAACCCCCTTTACTGTCCTTGTTCGGCTAACCTATCCTGTCACCTAGCCTACTCCCAACCCCTACGTTCCCTTCCCGGAGGGGAACAAGGGAGAGCTAACGTCCTGTGTCGAGGCCCAACTCAAGCCTCAGAATGGCCTCCCCAGAGTTCGGCGATCTATAACCAAAGTGGGTCCAGCGGCCCACAACGAGAGCGAGGGGATGGATGGTGCGGAGGGTTACACTTCCTAATCTCCCCAATCCATTTAACTGTTAAACTACCCCGGGGCTTTCAACAAGCGCCTCTCGCTTAAACTATTGGTTCTAACAACCCAGATTCCCGTCGCCTGTGTTGGTGTCCTTACAATTTCGGGCCTCGCCCCCCAATTTTCTCTCCGTGCCCTCACACGGTCTCATGGCTGGGACACGTGGCTCCCTTTGGCAGGCACGACCCTCTGCCGAATCTCCCGCTATGGCACCCCCGGGCACTACACTGCCTCCGAGCCTACCATCTCCCGAACACCGGGGAGTGCCCCCCATGGCACCTCCCCTGAAACGCACACGTGGCAGGCTGGCTTCCCGGGCCCCTTTCCGAGGGTCACCCATGCCCACAACACTGCCCACGCGGCTAATGGCGCCCCGGGCCCCTGCACCAAGCAGGCGCACCCGTGCCCACTACGCTATCCCGGCCCCCCATGGGCCCTTGGCCTACCACGGCCGACTAGCCTGGTGCCCGGGGTACCCACTCAGCGATACTCACCTTTCGCAGCCACGCTCCCAAGCCCGTCAACACGGCTCCTGCACCCCTCCAAATGGGTTTCGAGCCTACATTCCCACCAACAGCAAAACGACCTCCATTTTGTAAATTTGACTAACCCCCTAACTCACTTTATACTGACCCCGGGGTCCCTTGGGCGGGAGTCACTCCTCCCCCCAATCACTCATCGCACCATGCATTCCCCATTCGCTCCACTCACACAGACCCGCTGGCCTCACTCACTCACCAAAGCACATGCTTTCACTTCACTCACCAACAACTCTTCAACACACTCACCGCTGAACTCTGCCATCCTCCTAACTACATCCCCTAACTAACTCGTGCTCCCACGTCGTCCCTTAAACTAGAGCACGTTCCTTTTAACACTACGTAGCTAAACTACGTCCCCTCTACACATTCACAAGTCTGTCACTGTCTCCTAACTCAAAAATTCATTTTATTTCCCAACCTAAATCTGGCTACAATCCCTCTAACTAATCCATTCCACGGACTCCATGAGGACTTACCCCTGCCCCATGAAGTCGGTCTAGCTAAGCTAACCCTTCCCCCTAACTAGTTTCCATCCTGTGCCCAGGGCCAAGGGGGTCTTCCACCCCTTGCCCAGGAATCCTGTGCACCCGAAAGTGAGGCTTGCTTTTTTTTTTTTTTTTTTTTTTTCACATGCGCAGCACCAGCGCGGCAACTCACAGCTCGCGCACTTTACACTTGCCCGTGACGCCATGCAGCTGCACGTGTTCCTCGTCCCTCCTTGGACGGCACCATCCGGCAGGGATACCCCTCCTGCCGGATTCCAACCCCACGTGCAGCCATGACGTCACCGTGCGCATAAAAAAACCAAAAAACACAAGCCCCACGTCTCGAGGGGTTCCCCACGCGAACACATGTGCTTTGCCCGTTGGAGCTTAACACACACGATCGCGTGGAGAACCCGTCCGGTCCAAATCCGTTTACCTGCCTAAACTTTGTCCGTCCGCGGGATCGGCAAATCCACCGCTGGCGTTTCCGGACCGGGACTTCACTCTCGCAAGCGAGCACGTGGCGGTCTCGTGCGTTGCACAGCACGGACCGCGTGCTCACTGCTGGGTGAACCCGGCACGGTCCTCGAAACAGCTACAGCCGCTACTCAGCTTTCTTTCTTTACATATCGCCGTCGTCGCCATTCCACACACGCGCTCCCGCGTGTTACGACGCTCACACTCCATTCCATTACATTCACACCGGGAGACGCGGCTGCGTGCTCCCGCATGCCCACCGATATCTCCCTTACATACCGCTCTCTCACACACACGGTCTCCCTTGCAGAACCCATACCACTCACACGTGGTGCTCCATTCACTCGTGCCTCACTCACACACGCGGGGGGACTCAACCGCGGTGCCTCATCCACACACGCGGGGGCACTCAACCGCGGTGTCTCATCCATACTCCGTGCCTCACTCACACACGCGGGGGCACTCACCCGCGGTGCCTCATCCACACTGGCCGTTTCATCCACACACACGGCCTCACTCACACACGGTGCCTCACCCACACACGCGGGGGCACTCACCCGCGGTGCCTCATCCACACACGGCCCCTCTCACACACGCGGGGGCACTCACCCGCGGTGCCTCATCCACACTCCGTGCCTCACTCACCCGCGGTGCCCCTTTTACACACGGCGTGCTGGGAAGCACGTACTCTGGCACCATCGCCACCACACCACTCACACACGGGGTCGCTTCCACACACGGGGACGCACTCACACCTTGCACCACACACACAGGGACAACCACACTGGGGACTCGTGTCCCCACAAGGGTCTCCGGGGCCTCTATACCCCCCAAGCTTTCCGTGCACCCGTCCGCAGCACTCGTCCCCTCAACCTCGCGAAGCACGACCGAACTCACCTGGTCGTGACTCGCCTCAAGGGGGCATACTCCCTCCCCTCGTTCCTGGAGGAGGCTATCCCGCTGCTCGTACCGGGCCTCCACCCAGTCCACCAGCTCACCCCCATTGTCCTCCACTACCTCCGTGTGTGTGTGTGCGTCACTTACCCCGTCTTCATCGTGCAGTCTTCCCTCTATCGTTCCCATCTCCCGTGTCTCTGCCAACTCTTCACCCTTTACCTCCCTTGTCTCAACTATTATTATTTCCTTTGTCGTCACCTCGTGTCTCGTCTCACACGTTTTGGTCTCCCCATTTAATTTTTCCCTTTCGGTCACCGTCGATTCTTCTGTCATGACCCTCGCCCAACACGCCCCCCAAATTATTTTTTTACCCGCCTCCACCGCGGGCCTGTCAGCCGCTGCACCCCCTTCCAGCTCGTTCGTTCCTACACGTGGAGTCGCCATTTTGAGCTCCCTGCTAACGGCCTTCATGCCCGCCTGCAGGCATCGGCCCATGTTCTGCATCTCCCCCCGGAGCTTTTTCGTTTCTTCATTCATGTTTGTTTCCATTTTAGTTTTCATGCGTTTTATTTCGTTTGTGAATGTGTCCATTTTTTCGTTCATGTTCGCCAGCATGGTGCATAGCTGGGCTATGTCGGATGCACTCAGCTGAGCCGTTTCGGCAAGGGTTGGGGAAGGGTTTTGGTGGAGAGGGGGGGGAGGTGTCATACACCGCGGCCGCTGCCGCACCCATTTCGGGCTCTGGGTTCAGTTGGGCGAGTTCGTTTTCCTGTACAATTAACATTTCCTGCACGGGTATTTCATCCTGAGCCATGGATTCTACACATTCTACATCCATTTCTAATACCCCCCGGCTCCCGCTCGCCTTGAGACGCCACCTTGCTTCTCTTAAAGGGTTAATTTGAATCGCTCGTAATTTGGAGGGAATCGGGGGTCGCTTCTCTCACCCCTGGACCGATTCCCGTGAATTTAATTGGAGACAGGACAGCCCGTTTTCCCGTTCTCCGTTACCAGTGCTGCGAGGAGGGCGATGAGTTTGTATCGCACGACCTGACACCAGTGTTACGGATTCGCGCCCGCCGGCGTGCGGACGGCCACGTAACTCGAATCGCGGCACGTCGCCCACCGGACGGACAATCCAGTCGTGACCCTCTCGGACTAACGCCGGGAACCAGTCACGGGTGGACCTTTCGGTCTCACCGCGATCGAGCCAATCGGCCCCCGCGTGGGATAGGGTTGCTCGCCAAATTCGACCTACCTAAGTACCCACACGGAGGGTAGACCGGGCGATCGCACCTCGCCGCAGGTCGACTTCGGACACGGGCCACTTAAGCGACCCGTTCCGTACTATCGGGATAACCGAGCGGTGTTATCGTCGACCTCGACGGTTCGATTAATTATCGGGCGTATTCAGCCCACTACCAACCCTTTACGTGAAGCAAGATGAGGATTCAATGAGAGAAATGACGAAGCGAAGCGGGAAACAGTTCAACATAAAGCACATTTATTCGCGATGAACGGAAAGCACACATATACAATTCCACCAAAAGCACATAAAAAAGAAGACAAAAAGCAAATGCGACAATGCAGATCTAATACCGATTACGCGAGCACACGGCAACACTTATACAATTTTACTTCACAGACGGCGCCGACAAAGCAAAATAAAAGAGAACCACCCTCCAGGATGAGGGGGTAGGCGGGCCTGGGGCCGAGACCGTGTCGGGCCTACCCGTCTGGTGATGAGACGTGGAGCGGCGGTGGTGCCTCAACTCCGCGGGCCTCGCGGACAGTGTCTGGTAGGGGGTGGGAAGGGGGCCCCCTTGGTCGCACTATCTCAGCGCGGGGGGAAACAGGAGGGGGTTGCTGATGCTCGGGGAAAGGAGGTTTTTACTGTCTCGGGTCCTGCGACGAGCGTCTCCACCTCGACCAGGTCGCGCCGTCGGCCTCCCTGGTGTGCAGCTCCCGGCACCGACGCGAGCACCCCCTCGTCTGCCTTCGCCGCCGCCGCCGCCGCCTCTCCACAGCTCCGTCCTCTTCGCTCCGACTCCAACTCCGAACTCTTCCTCCTGCGAACTTCCCAACTGCACTCAACTCCAACGCACACGACCACACTTTTCTGACGAACGCAGCCGCTTATATAAGCCCCGTGGCTTCGCCTTTGACCCCCTGCCTTCGACCTTTCACCTCGCTCCCCATTGGCCCGAGAAAAAGTGGGCGTGAATGCTTTTTGATCCATGAATTTGCATATAGCGACCGCCCTCCAACGCCCTGGAGGCGGGGCCAAATCGCCCCTCGCTCACCGATTGGACGGAACAAAAGTGGGCGTGAGTCGTTTTTGATCCGTTTTTGGAGCGGAAAGTCCGTGGTTTTGTACACGCTGTTCGGCGCGCGCCCTGCACGAGTCCAATACCGGTACCCACAAGCGGCGCAAGAACGGTGGCGATGCGACGGTTGCGAGGTGTGACGGCAAAGGTCGTGGCTGCTGTGGTGAAGCGGCGCCGCGGTGGGTGGTTGATGTTGTGATGACTGTTGAGACGCGGTTGGCGGTGGTGATAATGGCGGTTGGTCCAAAATAAAGATAGTAAAAGAAAAACGGCTATCCTGAAGAGTCGCAGCACGCATGAATGACATTTATTCCCTCTAGACAACGGGTTTGGGCCTAACTACACATATACTTACCGAGATATCTCACCTAAGGGACCTGAATGGTGGTTTGCGAATTTGGTAACCACAACAATATATATGTGTGTGTTGTTCGTCTTTCGGCCGCTCCCATTGGGGATCACCACAGCGGATCATCCGTTATGATCCGCATACTGATTTGGCATCGGTTTTACACCAGATGCCCTTCCTGATGCAACCCTGGTCGCCTCCTATGACACAGGGATAAGGATTGGGTTTCGCCATGATTCTGGGCTGCCCTACACCCTCTCATAGCGCGGCCCAATGCAGAGCTCCCGTCCTCAAGTGATCCCCCAAGCCTCCGAGTAGCCGGATTACAGGCGCACGCCACTCCTCCCAGATATATATATATATATATATATATATATATATATATATATATATATATATATATATATATATATATATATACATACATACATACATACATACATACATACATACATACATACATACATACATACATACATACATACATACATACATACATACATACATACATACATACATACAATTTTACAGGTTTACATTGCACAAAAGTATTCATGAAAATCTTTGACAAAAAAAAGTGCAGATTGTGATGCAGCAGTATTACCAACTTTTGCCATGACAGAGTTTTTAGCAAAGCATTATTTTGGAGGTTGCTGGATTGGATGGTGTCTTGTTTTGTTGTGTTCAATTGCATTGCAATGGACATTCATTTCTATGACCTGTACTTCATCCTACATGAGCAGGATTGCTTTTCCTCATTATCTCTGCCACTGGAGGTTATGCTTCACCCCTGTCTGTGTGTTTGTTTGTCTGTGAGCAGAATATCTAAAAAAAGTTATGGCCGAATTCAGACAAAACTTGGTGTACAGGTTAGGTGTGTCACAAGGAACAATTAATTCGATTTTGGTGAAGTTCCAGATGCGGATACGAGAATTAAAAAAAACAAAATTTAAGTGTTTCTTCATCATTGAGAGATGGGGCCAAAAACTATATTTAGCATGATGTCTCAAAAAGTTGTGGACGAGTTATAACAACATTAGGTGGATGAGTTGGTTAGGTGATGAGAACAAGCTGATTTGATTTTGGTTCAGTCCCGATCTAGATCCGACCTATCAGTGGGATACAAGACGTAAACTGTTTACCTTAGCAGAGGTATGCGCTCCACCGAGTGCTATTCTAGTTTAATTACAAGGCCATCATTATCATCATCATCCATTGGTGCAGTTGAAGCAGTCTCTTGGCAAAGATTGGTTGCCATTGCCTTCCCAGCAGTAGTCGAGGCAGGAATTTGGAATATAACCAGGATGCTGGCAATAACTCACCTCGTCTTTGTGAAAGAAGTCCACCAACTGCAATGCTGGCAGACAGGTCCTCTGGCTTAACGTCGTTCCGAAGGATGAGAGAATAGATGCTGATAAATCGCCCTGCCTGCAGAACATCAGGTTGTCTGTTTCTCGCTGGGTTGAGATTCAAACTCAGACTAGACAGCTCAAAGGTGAGTGTGCATACCTCAAAACTAGTAAAATGCAGATAGTTGGCCAATGTATGCCCAACTATCTACATAATATTAGCAAGACTGACTTCACTTTTCTTTTCTTAAACTTGTATTTCTATACTACTTTGCATTATGTTTACCAAAATTGTGTAATGGCAATTATGTTTTGGCAATTATTATGTTGTGCAATTATGTTTGCCATGTTTTATTTGGTTTTTGCTCCAACGATATTCATCTGGGACTGATGTTTATTTATATTGCTGCACTAATTCGTGTGTGTGTGTGTGTGTGTGTGTGTGTGTGTGTGTGTGTGTGTGTGTGTGTGTGTGTGTGTGTGTGTGTGTGTGTGTGTGTGTGTGTGTGTGTGTGTGTGTGTTTTCTCTATACAACCTTTTCACTGATTTCGAAACAACTCCATATGCCTTGACCAATGTACACCAAATTTTGCTGGGGTTACACAGGTTCAGGTCTTGGCCCCAGCACCCCTCCTCCCCCCCGTCCCCCCCCCGCTCTGTCTGTTATCTGTCCCGCCCATATTTCCACAGGGTGCTCGAGGTCCGCCAGCAAACCCCTTTCTTGTTAAACTACCAAAATCAAGAATCACTGCTCACCTTCACCTTTTCCCCGCCTTTGGAACACACTCTTCAATCCCACTCTTCCCTCCAGGTCTTCAAAACAGCTGTTCACCACTATCTCTTATCTTCCCCATCCAAAACCACGATCTTTTCTACCCCCGTTAATCCACCCAAGCCCACCTCCTTCAAATTTCCCGCTTTCTTTCCTGAAAGTCCCTGTAGTGTCCATCTTGTTTACCCCGTGTACCCAGCCCCATCCCTCTCCCTTCCACAGATCTCCTCATGTGTTTATTCCCCACTGTTTTATGCTTCCCTCTCCCCTCCCTTTTGTTTCTTGCTCCCCTTGTTATACATTCTGTGTGTTAGCTCTTATATGAGCCTTGACATTGTACATAAAAATATATACTGTACATGTGTAGGTCTGAAAATCATAGAAAAAATGGCTGGCCCAATCTCCACCAGATTTTGCATATGTACTGGGGGTACCCAGATGCAGGTCATGGGCACACAAAAAAAAATTATTTTCTCCCCCCCACAACAAAATTTACTCCATTGACACCTGGGCTTATTTAATGATGCTTTCAAATCAAACTTTAGAGACAGAATCTTTATAACCTACTCCAAGATGATAAAGCTAAAAGAAATGCAGATAAAAATGTGAATAAGTTCGATTAACAGAGAAAATCAGATGATTCTCAGTTGCATAAATATTCAAACCTTTTTGCCTAATTAACCCCAAACCACTGCAGAAGCAAATTATTTGTTTGAAAGGTTACAAAATAAGTGTAAAGGTTTCACCCGCATGTAATCAGTGGTTGAACTTAAAAATTTAGCTCCCCCACTAATCTCAGGAGTTTTAAGGTGCAACTCACTTTGGCAACTAACATGACAAACATGAAGACCAAGGAGTATTCCAAAGAAGTCAGACATAAAGTGGTGGAGAAGTACCATTCAGGAGAGAGTTAAAGAAGATTTCAAAGTTATTCATTATCCCTTTGAGTACGATGAAATCCATCATTAAGAAGTGGAAGACGTATCATAGCACCCATACCCGGATCAGGTCACCCATTCAAACTCGGAAGCTGGGCAAGCAGGAAACTGGTTAGGGATGTCACTGTCAATCCAACAATGACTTCAAAAGATATGCAAGGCTCGATGTCTGAGATGGGGGGGGTCAGTGTTCATCATTGAAAAATATCGCGTTCCCTTCACAAAGCTGGCCTTGATGGACAGGACGATGGCAAGAAAGAAGCCCTTATTGAAAAAGACGCATTAAAAAGCTTGTATGGAGCTTGCAAAAAAACATTTTAATGATACTGCAGGTATGTGGAGAAAGTTTTCTGGTCAGATGAGACAATAATTGAACTTTTTGGTCCAAATTCAAAACGTTAAGTCTGGCACAAGCCTAACCACTGCACATCACCCAGTAAACACCATTTCTGCTGTCAAGCATGGTGGTGGCAGCATCATGTTATGCAGCTGTTTTTCATCAGCAGGGACTGGCAAGTTTATCGGGATAGAAGGGACAATGAACAGTGGAAATTACAGGTGAATCCTTGATGAAAACCTGTTTGAGTTTCCCATGAAACTGAAACTGGGGAGGAGATTCACATTTCAGCAGGGCAATGATCCAAAGCACAATGATAAAGCCACACTGGATTGGCTGGGCCACTCAAAAACATTTTATTTTCTTCTTATTCAGTCAAAATCCTGATGAACCCAATTGAACATTTATGGTGAGACGAGATTGCAGTTCATCGACGATCCCCATCAAACTTGGCAGAACGAGAGCAATTTTCACGTGAAGAATGGACAAATATTTCACCATCTCACTGTGCAAAGCTGGTAGAGACCTACCCAGAAAGACACATCGCAGTCATTGCTGCAAAAGGTGCTTCCACCAAGTGCTGACCTAAGGGGCTGAATGCTTCTGCACCAGTGAATTTTGATTTATACATGTTTTTTGCAGGTACTCCTGACATGTAACCTCCTTCAACTACAATTTGAACAGTTTTTCATTTGATCTTTTCAGGTATGAATAAAAGTTCATTTGGAAAAATTGTTTCTATATAATTCGCAATTCCTCTAAATATGGTATTATTGGTGAGGTGTGAATACTTCTGCAGGCTAATGTGTACACACACAATACTGTACTGTACCAAAAATGGGTTATTTTCACTTTTGTGGTGCTATTGCTCATTAAACATTTGTGGAAAACATTAAACATTTGTGCAATGTAGGTAGATTAGAACCTGGTGTTGGCTTTGCAGTTAAGGTGGTGGCTGGGGATCCTAGGGTCCTGAGTTCAGGCCCCATTGACTGCTGAATTAACACCAGGGGGTTGACTCATTCCGTCATCCTTCTGAGGTCAGCGAAATGAGTACCAGTGTAGCAGCCAAAAAGGCTGCACACGAAGGAAAGGGGTATCAACGGATTGATTAAATCTGGTATTGGTTGGGGCAGGCATGAATTGTCTCCTTCTGTACCTTAATTCCTTGTAAAATCCTTGTAAATAATAATTCAATTTTCTGTGAAAGTCAATTTAATGTCAGTTACTTTTAAGCATATAAAATAAATTAGGAATTTGAAAAAAAATTTTGTTGTTATGCAATAAACCTTTAAACATCGCAGACCTTATGTTCCTGGAAAATTCTGCAATATTCAAAACTGCTTTAGTTCAAACCAATTTTGTTTGGTAATAAGGGATTTATGTTCCTTGGCTTCCAGAAAATACAGAGGAAGGTGGGTGTCAACCAAAAATAAACACCTCATAATTGAAATAAACATAAAACCATATACAGTACCTTCAGAAAGTGTTCACACCCCTTGACTTTTTCACATTTGTGTTGTTACAGCCTGAATTTAAAATGGATTATATTTGAGATTTTTTTTTGAATTTTTATTTCAAATGATTTAAAAATGAAAGGCTGAAATGTCTTTAATCAATAAGTATTCAACTCCTTTCCTATAACATTCCAAATTGAGCTCAGGTGCATCCAACTATCTTTCATCATCCTTGAGATGTCTCCACAACTTGATTGGAGTCCACCTGTGACCAATTCAATTGTCTGGACATAATTTAGAAAGAAACACACCTTTGTATATAAGGTCCCACAGTTGACAGTGCATGTCAGAGCAGAAACTCCAACATGAAGTCAAAGGAACTGTCCGTATAACTCAGGAACTGTCTGTAGAGATAGAATGGTGAGAAGGCATAGATTGAGGTATGGGCATAAAACAATTTTGAGAGTGTTGAAAGTTCCCATGAGCACAATGAGCTCCATCATAAGGAAATGGAAAGAATATGGAACTACCCAGACTCATCCTAGAGCTGGCCATCCAACCATACCATCCGAATGACCTTGGTCTGGGAGCTAACCAAGAACTCGATGACGACTCTGACAGAACTGGAGTTCCTTGGATGAGATGAGAGAACTTGTCGGAAGGACAACAGTCTTTGCAGCACTTCACAAATCTAAGCTTAATGGGAGAATGGCCAAATAGAAGCCACTCCTGAGAAAAAGGCATATGACAGGATGCCTGGAGTTTGCCAGAAGGTACACGAAAGACTATGAGAGCATGAGGCAAAAGATTCTATGGTCTGATGAGAGAAAAATTGAAATATTTGCCATGAATGCAAAGTGCCATGTCTGCCAGAAACCAAGCACAGCTCATCACCCATCTCTACCGTAAAGCATGGTGATGACAGGATCATGCTCGAGGGATGCTTTTCAGTGGCAGGAACTGGACAACTTGTAAGGCAAGAGGGACCAATGAATGGAACCAAATACTGTACAGGCAAATCCTTGAGGAGAACCTGTTTCAGAGTGCAAAAGACCTGAGACTGTGGCAAAGATTGATGTTCCAACAGAACAATGATCCCAAGCATACAGCCAAAGCAATACTGGAATGGCTTCACAACAAGAACGTGAAAGTTCTTCAGTGGCCCAGCCAAATCCCAGACTTTAATCCCATTGATAATCTGTAGAAAGACTTGAAGATTGCTGTTCACTGATGCTCCCCATCCAACTTGACAGAGCTTTCGCAAATCTGCAAGGAAGAATGGGAGAAAATCCCCAAATCCAGATGTGAAAAGTTGATACAGATATACCCAAGAAGACTCGAAGCTATAATCGCTGCCAAAGGCGCTTGGACAAGTATCGCCTCAGGGGGTTGAATACTTGTGTAAATGACTTTCATTAACCTCCGCCATCGAAGATGGATGGAGGTTACTGTTTTCACTCCTTTCTGTTTGTTTGTTTGATTGTTTGTTTGTGAACAGTAGTACGGAAAAACTCCTCGACGGATTTTGACGAAACTTGGTGGGGGTGGGGGGGGATTAGGTCTGGTCCAAGGATCATGCCATTAGATTTTGGACTTGGTCCAAAGTCCAATATGGCCGCTATGGTGGCCATTTTGAAAAAAAATTGAATTTTTGTTTTTTTCATTTCTACATGTTTTAAGTGATTTCCAACCCCCCCCCCAAAAAAAAATTGTTAGAGAAAAAAAATGTTTGCATTTTTTTCAACAAAATTTCGATTTCTTTTTTTTGCATTTCTACATGTTTTAAGTGATTTCTAACCCCCACCCCCCCCGAAAAAAAAATTGTTAGAGAAAAAAAAATTTGCTAATTTTTTTTTCAACAAAATTTCGATTTTTTTTTTTGCATTTCTACATGTTTTAAGTGATTTCTAACACATCCTCCCCCCCCCCCCCCGAAAAAAAAAATTGTTAGAGAAAAAAAAAATTTGCTAATTTTTTTTCAACAAAATTTCGATTTTTTTTTTGCATTTCTACATGTTATAATTGATTTACAACAAAAAAAAAACATGCCAAAACTAGAGGGGGAGCACTCGACAGAGTGCAAAACCTCTGCCGCCAATACTGCTAGGTCACTCAAGTGAACCTGATATCCTATTCATTCAATTTGACGTCAACAGTGCTCAGAGTTATATTTTGCAACTTTCCCTTTTACATACTCAATTCATTCGTCATAACTAGATTCCTTGAGACAGAAATTGATTTTATGTGGGTATATCCACCTGAAGTTCCAAAATCAGCCGCAATGATAATTTTGGCATTTTTTTTTGTTGTAAATCACTTATAACATGTAGAAATGCAAAAAAAAAAAAATCGAAATTTTGTTGAAAAAAAAAAAGTTGCAAAATTTTTTTTTTTCTCTAACAATTTTTTTTTGGGGGGGGGTTGGAAATCACTTAAAACATGTAGAAATGCAAAAAAAAAAAAATTCAAATATTTTTTCAAAATGGCCGCCATCGTGGCCATTTTGGATTTTGGACCAAGTCCAAAATCTAATGGCATGATCCTTGGACCATACCTAATCCCCCACCAAGTTTCATCGAAATCCGTCAAGGAGTTTTTCCGTAATACTGTTCACAAACAAACAAACAGAAAGGGGTAAAAACAGTAACCTCCGATCTTCGATGGCAGAGGTTAATTATAATTACGGCTGATTTTGGAACTTTAGGTGGATACACCCACGTAAAATCAATTTCTGTCTCAAGGAATCGAGTTTTGACGAATGAATTGAGTATGTAAAAGTTAAAAGTAAAAGGGAAAGTTGCAAACTATAACTCTGTGAGCACTGTTGACGTCAAATTGAATGAATAGGATATCAGGTTCACTTGAGTGACCTAGCAGTATTGGCGGCGGAGGTTTTGCACTCTACTGAGTGCTCCCCCTCTAGTTTTCAATAGATTTGTAAAAATTTCGAAAAGCACGTTTTCAGTTTGTCATTGAGATATTTTGTGTGTATCGGTGACGAAAAATTGAAATTTAATCAAATTTTAAGTTCAGGCTGTAACAAAATGTTAATAAGTCGAGGGGTGTGAATATTATTTGAAGGCACTGTATAAATTGGCTTCACCATGAAGTCTCCTGCTGCGTTGAAGCAGATATAACATTCAGAAGTGATTGAAGTTACTTCTCACCCCACCACTCCTCTCCGATTAATATCTTCAATCGTTTTCCATTGTGATGTGTTTCTTCTATAAATTGCTCTGTAGCCTCATAAACCAACAAATATATACAATTAAAAGAACTCACTTTTGTCTCTCGTTTTACACTTCGGCTCCATTCCATTAATCACTGCGGCACTCATTTATTAACGGTGCAAGTGAAACAACAAAAGGCTCATCGTGCAAGATAACCATCACAGCTTAGCTCATAAAGCTTGATTGGTCGAAATTTAGCCTCTCAAACTAAATCTGTACCCAAAGAGGGTGTCCGTGATTGGTCAAAACCGCAATATTTAAGGGTTTACTGTACATATATTATTTTTGCTATTTTTTTAAAAAAATTTGTGCAATTCAATGTCTTGAGCCGCAGATAAGTCGGTTCTGGGTATGTCAATGTCCAGACTTTCATGAAAAGTATTGACTTGTATGCTGAAAAATACGGCAATTTTATTACACGTATGCCAACAATCTTGAAATAATGATTCTGAACTATGCTTCATGATATCTTGTATTAGCAGTTTGTATGTGCATGTCAGAGATCTTCAGTAAAGAGATCTTGATTGAGAGTAAATCTTGCCAGCATTTTTGGACTTCCTTGATGCTGTGGAGATTTCCATTCTTTCCATTTTGTATTTTAAATAGTATTTAGAATAGCAGGCTGAGGCCCAGTGCACATTGCTTGCACATGGCTATTTGAGACTTATGTATTGCGTGAAACCAAATCATCGTTTTCATAAATTTACATCAGTTCAGATCGACATTCCCTCTGTTAAATACTGAACAACATGTTTCCTCGTCATTGTTGTGAAGGTGCATTGAGTATTATCATTTCTGATAAGGCAAACCAAAGTAACTATTGCTTGTGTTTCATTGAATGACCGACCATCTCGTATATCAGATTACTATATGCACCTTGTTCTCTTTGCAAGACCAAAGCTCATGTAAGAGTGTGGCGATGGAGGGTAAAAAGACAACAAACTGACAATGGGGCTACATTTGGACACAAGCAAGAGAATGATTGAACATGGAAAGAGGAGGGGAGGGAAGATGGTAATGTAGAAGTAAGAAGATTTGGTTCGGTAGGATGAATGTGGTAGAAAAGATCCCAGGTAGGAATGGGGGTGACATTCCCATTGAATTTATGCCGAATGAGAACTCACAATCTAGTCTACACATTTTGGGGAGTTTCTATCTTGTTCGAGTCATTCCTGCCAACATTTTCTTCTTTCCTTTTGCTGTGTAAGTCTTATGATTGGCTGGAGCCATTGTTTATCCACAAAGGTTGCTGATCATCGTCATCCTCGTGTAATGTCTCAGAAGTCAGAAGTGTGCCCTCGCTTTACAATTCCAAAATCCATAGCACTCTGCAGGACTAAATAGACTAAAGCCCCTGAAGACCTCTCTGTAGCCTCACTGCGCTTACTGCTCCTTTCTCTGCTTTTATAGCCTCACTGGCATGCATGCACAGTGACCGTGGAATGCAGTTTAGTCTTCACAAGGACCGCGCTCTTGGGACTGTGACGTGGCTCGATAAAACCTTGAGGCGTTCTCACTACGTCCCGGTCATGACACCAAAAATGCATTCGTGGTTAACATCACGACCTTGACCACAAAATGGCTTATTTAAGGCAACAAATGTGGCTTTGGCATGTTAAACAAATGAGAAATAAGAATCACGTCAGCCGAAATGTGTGCCGTGATCTTGCTTGCACAAATGGGCAAAGGGGTCCACTGCAAGTTTCCACAGCGGCTGGAACTCAGCATGCTGGAAGCCCCAAGTGAAAAGATCTTGGCAATGTTTCCGTTTTTTTCGAGATTATGGTGCACTTGCATCAAACACCAAATATCTTTCAATCTTAGTGTTGGTCATTTCCAATTTAGGGGGATTTTCCATGCTGTTGCGATGGGTTACCTCGGTTGCTTATTTTCCACGAAGATTTGCAATGGGTTTGTATTGTTATTTGAAGAAGTGTCAGCATTGCTCCAAAAAAATTGATGATCATCATTCCCCATGTTACATCATGGATTAAACGATTTTTCTTTTTTAAACATTTTGGGGCACCTCCTGCTGAAGATTGGGGTGATTGGAGAGCTCGAGTCCAAGACTTAGATCTCTTGTGCATGTCGAATTAACTATCTCGTACAAACCATGTTCAAAAGTCGAATTTTTTTTTCTTTTCAATCGGCCAGAGAAATGAAGATAGTACGAATCGCAAAGCATGTGTTTTGAAATGTTCTGGTGCTTTTTGACCTCCTCACTGAAGATGCAGACCTAACAACAAAGTCCCTGGGACTGAAACCCCACAAACGCACAGGTAAATTGCATTTCATTTTCCGTGAAATGCGAAGTATTTGGCTTAAAGCTTTCAACAACGTGTGCCCGCTGAGGCAGCAGGACTCCTCATGGACTAATCGGCGCTTGGAGTCAGTAAAATAAATATCTCCAAAAACGATCCTTTGCCGGGCCCCTTCCAGCCTCTCCGTCGACCCCCATGTCCTCTCCCGCACCAAATGCCCCATTTCCAACATCTGCCGCGGCCCCTCCGATCAAAAGCCTTGGTCCCCCATGAGCACGGCCGGGCCTGTTTGGAGCTAAGCTCTCCTTCCCGTCCTTCCCCCCTGTTGAGCGCCAGACCCAGCTCTTGTGAGAACGAGGTCGTCTCGCTAGCTCTGATCTTCTGCACATCTGAATCATTGTATCTTCATGAGAACTTGTAATATGTGATCTATAATCTCCTTTTCTTCCTTTCTATTTTTTTTTTCTGTTTGTGCAGATAACACTTGTTTTTTGATATCAGGATATATGTCCTTTATCTGCCCTTCTTATTTAAATATAGCTTTTGCGTATACTTCCATTGCGAGGATAATGGTGAACATGTTCCTTCCTTATAGTTGTATACTTGCCCTTGAAAAGTAGACTGGTCACAGCAATGGTCATGCAATATGAGGTTAATGTTGAACATCAAGAGCAGCATTTGTAAAACGTGTGAAAAGTCAGTGAATACTTGCATTCAACTGTTCCACAAGAAATGTTGGTGGATCATTCGCAATATATGGCTCAAAAGATATGGCTGAGTTCGGATTGTCCATTTGAGCACTTGCCTCTTGATGCTGTAACCCCAACTATCATCTTGAAGTACTTGGAAGGATGAATATAATTTGATGAATGCCAGGGAAGCAATTCTACCTAAAGTATCGGAAAAAAGAGGAACAAAGACATGGCAAGTATTGATCTTGGCTTTTAAGTTCAGTTTATGGAAAAGAAAGGAAGATGTGAGACCTGAGGAGAGATGAGCAGACCAACAGAAACCAACTTCTCTGATATTGGGACAGTGAGTGGACCCTCGTTCTCTTGTTCGATGATGCCAATGATCAACTGATTTGCATTCATAAGTGCAGGACAAGATGTGATTCCTCAATGGGTTGTGGAAACCAAAATTCCACTTTCCTGCATATGCATTGTGTGCTGTGAACGGTTGAGAGATGATGAGTAAAAACTTGGCCTGGCATGGTATGCCTGGTTGGTTTGACTTTGAAAGCTCCATTGATGAACTGATTTACATGGGATAAGCCAAGATCCCCCAGAAGATTTCAGTGACTTACCAGAGAGGGAAACGATGAGATGAGAGGCTTGCCTGTGATTAACGAATCTTTGTCATCACACACGCAGGTATCTACAAGAAAGAGAAATTGGAGATTGCGGCTTGTTTTCTGTGGTGTATTTTGTGTGACAAGTAAATGGAAGGGTTTACGAAACGAAAGGTCATTGATTGCAAATTTGTCTAAATGGTCTGAAGGGTATTAAAATGTCTAAAGGGTATTGAAAGGTGTGAAGGTCTTGAGCGTAGAAAGGGGTATAATGGTGTGTTAAGATCTGAAGGGGTTTAAAGGGTCTTAAACAGTCTTAGGGGCCTGAAGGGTATAAAGGGGTCAAAAGGTACATTCCAATAGTATGTAATTGATTGACTGACTCATGATTCAACTCACGTACAAACAGTAAATAATTTATAGATGCACTCATTTCAATCGTACGGAATTTTAATTAACCTACACACGTTGCAATGAAATGTAATTAATAGACATTGATCACATTTCATGA
>NC_140970.1:16448799-16478799 GCF_056783735.1 Eptatretus burgeri
AACTGCTGTGATTGACTGAATTGTGTTGCCATGACACATGGCAACCATCTCAGTAACTTGGCTTGGATATGTGATATTTCAAAAAACATTCAACATTTAGCTTTCATATTGCAGATATATGTTCGACCGGGCGTAGTGGCGTGCGCCTGTAATCCGGCTACTCGGATATTTGGGTTGGAGGATCGCTTGAGGACGTGAGCTCTGTGCTGGGCCGCGCTATGAGAAGGTGTAGGGCAGCCCGGAATCATGGCGAAACCAAATCCTTATCTCTGTGTCGTAAGAGGCGACCAGGGTTGCGTCAGGAAGGGCATCCGGCGTAAAACTTATGCCAAATCAGTATGCGGATAATAACGGGTGATCCGCTGTGGCGATCCCTAAAGGGAGCAGCCGAAAGACGAACAACAACATTGCAGATATATGTTCCTCATTACATTATCTCAACCTGATTAAATAACTGCTGAGATTTGCTGAATTATGTTGCCATGGCAACCATCTCGGTAATTTGGCTTGTGTACCTGATATTTCAAAAACTGTTGAATATTTAGCTCTCATATTGCAGATATCTATTTCTCATGACATTATCTTAACCTGATTAGATAACTGCTGTGATTGGCTGAATTGTGTTGCCATGACACGTGGCAACCATCTCAGTAATTTGGCTTGGATATGTGATATTTCAAAAAACATTCAATATTTAGCTTTCATGTAATACAGATCTATTTCTCATACCACCCAAAAGGTAGGGGAACTAGAACATCAGCTTCTTGTTATTATCATGTTTTATTATCATCATTATGTACCATTATTCTTTTCATTATGTATCATTATCATTATGTATCAATACCTCCACCACCGACTGTGGATGAAGGTTATATTTTCCACTAACACCACTGATGGTGGACATTATTATGATCACAATGAGGATGTACTATTATCATTATGTGTCATTAAGCCTCTCTATCTGCACTCCCAATTTGTGAACTGTATAAATTTCCGAGCTGTATCTCGGAGCCGACTCGGACCTTCAAACTGAAATTTTGCAACAATAATGTGAATTGAAAGTATTCATAATTTTTTTTTTATGAATACATTTTTTTGGACCTTGACATCATTTAAGGTCATGACCTAATTATTGACATTTTAACATTTTTCACCATAACTCGACTTAAGTTTGTCCGATCGGAACAAAATTGCACTCTAAAAATTGCACTCTCGGGTCCTCACCGAATAGTCTCCTGGGCTCTTGGGTACAATCCTGGATGGGTCGCCACTCTGACACAGTATACCAGCAAGCCGGCACTCATTTTGCCCAACGGAAGGATAACAGGCAGTCAACCCCACCTCGTTTTGATTTAACAGCAAAGCAGGATTTGAACTCAGGATCCAAGGATCCAAGGATCCCAAGCCCACCACCCTAACCATTAAGCCCACACAGGCATAATTGAGATAAATGGTGGGAAAAAAAAGTTGAGAAAAGAAAACAAATGTGGGAAAAAGACAGAAAAGGGAAGGGCGGAGCTTGTGTATTGGGGTTTCAAAAAGGAAATAGTGCTTGGTGAGGATCGGAGTATCCAAGGCCAGTGCAAGGGTATTATGTGCCCCACTCCACCCCCAGGGGGGTATTATTTACTTTCGAAAATTCATATTGTGCATGAGTAGGAATAAAACTTCTGCATTTTATAATTACAGATTTATTTTACATGAAAATGGCGAATCTGACACTGATTGCATATTCTCATTGTTCCACACAGCACTTTTAAAAGAATATGTACATGCACATTATTATGTTTAACATGGATCACATGATTTCATACGATGTGTTCCTGAAAGGAAGTTGAACATTACAATGTATAATTTCACATTCCATGCTTTGAGTTTACGAAATGTATTGTTGCGGGGTCGGGTGAGAAGACCACTAGGTGGGGGGAAAGCGACGTTGATTCCCACCAGACTCCCCGGAATTGTAGGCTGTCGCTCACGGATAATTCCGTGACGCAGCAGGTCGCTTAACCGACCGTGCACGCCAATAACTCAACCGCGTGGCTTAAGGCCTCCTCTAAATCTACGCTACTCTGATTTACCATCTCGCAAATGGGATCGGGCAAATTCCTACTAGGTTCTGAAGACCCCCTCTGGGGCCGGTCCGACTCAATGTTTTCGTCCCTGAGCTCTGCGACTAGTACCACTGGAATGCAGTCTGCCACCTTTGTGCCCCGTCCAATAGTGCGTGGTTCCGTGCTTCCATTAATTACCCTGATGGGCACGTCAGGCCCGTCGGTGTTTACTAGGGTGCAGCCCACGACTAAATCCGGGGTCGATTGCCCAACCAGTAGTTCGACCAGGCCACAGGAGCCCTGCCAGGTTGGGTGAGCCCGCCACCGTGCCGGAACGATTGCCTCTGCACCCGGGTGGGATGATCACGGAGTTGGGAGCCTCCATCTCCACCTTCTCATCCATGCTCATCCCCCCCAACGGCAACTCTTCACTACCCATCTGCATGACTCCTCCGCCAAAGTCGATTTGGCGGTCAGCACATCTAACCCTATTAAACATGGGTCACACACCTTCGCCACCCAAACCTCTATTTTCCTTTTTACCATGCCCAATTTAAGGGTCATTAAACCACGCCCGATGATGGGGGCCGTTAGCTAGTTGCAAACTGATTTTGCAGACGGTGGATCTCATCCCAACCGTCTACACTTGAATCAAGGACCACAGACAGGGCTGATGATTGTGGCACTTGCTCCTGTGTCCACAATGGCGTCTACCCCCACGCCGGCAATTTTGCACCTAATCGTCAAACTGCCAGTGCCAATTTGGCCACAATAAATGACCTGTCGCAGCGGTGAGGGCTCTTTCCCATCTGGTTCTGCCGAACACGGCCATATATGCTCGGCACTCGTTAGTTTCCCTGAGACTGGCAAGGGGGGGGGGTGTCGGGGACGGCTCGTCCGGTCAGCTCGGTGCAGAGTTGGTGGTCTGGTGGGTCAGGGTCTCTCCCTGCGCAGGGCCCTACACTCCCGTGACAGGTGGCCCATTCGATCACAGTTAAAGCACTTAACCGGGTACAGTGCATGCCTCCGATATTCCGAATCGTACCCCCCTTCATTCCGAATTTGGGTATTTACCAACCACGTGTCGTTCTGTGAACCACCTGCCATGGTCCAGACCCTGCCAATCGGCGGTCGACCATGCCTCGGACCATTCCCTCCAGCTCCGCTCGGGTGCCAAGAGCACTCCTGGCTCCCAGCTCACGGCTGTCCACGGGGCCCACCTGCCAGACAGTTATCGCATGGCGATCGGACTCTCTGGCCGGAGGCTTCACTGCCTCCAATTGGGCGGCAGTGTCAGCCGCCTTCTGGAGGTTTTCTGGCCGAAATGTCATCAGCAGGGCCCCGGTGTCGGTGCCTGCAAGAGCCTGGATGAAATAGTCCAGGGAAAGGTCTTCCTAGTGTGGGGGAAAAATTATATTAATGTATTCTAAATTGTAACAAATGTAATTTTAGAAATGTAAGTTTTATGCTATAAGGTGAATTGGCTGTCCTTTCTGGCCAAGAGACTTTTGCCCTAAATGTTGATAAATGTCTTGGTCTGGAGCGGTGTGACCTGAGCTGATAACAGCAAACCTTTGCCTCGAAATGTACGTAGTGGCTTCTCGTCTAAAGGACACGTCTGCAGTCTGGGTTGATAGCCCCCACCACTCTCCCATGAAAGTATAAAATGCTTTGAAATTTAAAATTGTTTCAGTGCAAGTACCTGAGGAAGTTTAGAATCTCAGTGGCTTGTGCTCCTTGGAACTGACCAAGTACCAAGTTAGAATAAAACTCTCTGATGTAATGTGGAAGTGAATTGAATCGGGTTGGTCTAACTGTTAACTAAAGTAAGAATTGATGAAATAGAACCAAATAATATTGCAATCAATGGGGATTCTTAAGTTCATTGTACGAGGGTGAGAAGTGTATGGTGGATTATTTGAAAATAAATTGTTTCACAAGGAAGGACTAGTGTGGACATCGGTTTATCAGTGTCAATGGGTTTTATGCAGGATTTTATAATCAAATCGGACAAACGTTAAACTCTGCCTGAAGTCAAATAGGATTCCACAATCGGCCAGGTAGAATCCTTCAACGATCACAACAAGGTGGGTTTAAAAATCCACATCACTGGTAAGGCGCTGCCATGTTCGCATGCAGGATTCCCACTGCGCGGTGAATGTCATAAGCCAATTCCCTCATTTTCTCATGAGGTTGCCGTTTTCGCCCATTGAGCTGAGCTTTAACAAGCTCGCTCTGCTGTTCTACCCCGAATCGATTATTTAGGGCTGAACGGAGGTCTGCCAACGTCATTGCTCCCGGGGGCATTGTAGTCAGAACCTCAGCCGCCGTGCCGCGCAGTACCGCCATGAGATGGATCCCACTCTCGTCCACGCTCCAGCCATTACCCCTGGCCACGTGGTCAAATTGGGCCAAATACGCCCTCAGGTTGGTCATCCCGTCGTACGGAGCTCGTGTCACCGTCCGACCTCCCGGGTTCCGAGCCCCACTCACCAGTCCTTGAGGGAAAAATGCAGGGGCAGCCCCTCCGGATTCCGGCGGTGCTCTACCCCGACGGAGCCCAAGCCACTAACCCGGACAATTTGTCAACCCCGTCTGGGTCGATGCACGCCCCGCACCGTCTTGTGCACTTGACCATGCCATATTACTCGCACTCTGCACATACTCCAGCACAATCATACTGGAGGCTCGTCTTAGGCCAAGAGACCCCGGAGCCTCTGCCCCTCCCCCCCACCCCCAAAACTTGGCATGTACCCTTTTGCATCATGCTCCTGTTTCACCTCACACAGCCTTCCCTTCACTGGACCCACCTGGTCATGTTCTGCTTCGAGGGAGCGTATTCTCTCCCTCTGTTCCTAAAGGAGGCCATCCTGACCCTTACATCGGGTCTCAAGACATTCCACAAGCTCCACTTTAATGTCCCTCACCTTCCCCTCTATTTTTTTGTTTTGCTCCTCTTTTACTTCATGTAATTCATCCTTTCCTGTTCTATCTCCCTTTCTGTCTCTGTTAATTCCCCCTTTGCTATGCTAAAACACTCCTTTGTCTCCTCCTCGTGTTTCTTTAATCGCTTCCCCATTTCCTGGCTCTTCGTCTCATCCTTCCTTCCCATCTCCTTATATTAACCATTTTCGTCATTTCTTTGTGTCTCATTTTACCCTCTTCCTTTACAGCCCCCAATTCCCCCTTTGTTTCCTGCTGGCCTTGTTTTAAATTTTGTATTGCGAACGTGTTTTTCCCAATCTACACTTTTAATTGCCCTTGTCCTTTCTTTATTTCCGTCATCCCCTGTCCGAGTTTATCCACTTCTCGTCCTACCGTCGTTATTTTATCCATCACTTCTTCCTTACCCATCTTCATTGTGGTCCAAACACCATCCACACTCTCTTTCAACTCAGTCATTTCTTCACGTACAGTACTGATCTCATCCGCCATTTTCCGGTCCATGTTTTTCATTTCGCCCTTTACCTCGAGCCATCTCTGCCTTCATTTCGCCCCTCAGTGTTTGTAAGTTTCTTTCCATGTTTCGCATATCCCCTTTCAGTGTTTGCATATTCCCATTTACCTCTGCCATTCATGTTTGTAAGTTGTGCATATCACTCCTCTGTTGCTTTTGCCCCCGTTCCATCATTTTTGTTAGTATCTCCACCATCTAGTTCATGTCAAATGGCTTTGGCGAAGCCGATCTGCTGTGATCGGGTGTAGATCCCATGGGGATTGCTAGGTTCTCTGGGAAGGAAATTTGATAAAGGGGTCTCTCAAGCATTGTTGCTGTTGCCCCCAATGTTATCTCTGGGTATGGCTGCAGGAAAAGATCTCCCTCAAAACACTCGTCCTGATCCAAGGAGTCCTTCAATATTGTTTCAGAACACACCTGAACCAGCTCGTCTTGGTCCGCCATGGCCCGTACCGATATTTACCTAAAATTTGTTGGGTGTCGTTTCCCTGGTCTCTGGACATGTTCCAACTGAGGTGAGTGATCTCACCGTGAAGGATGCAATCTATGCAACGCTCGAGTCTGTGGTTAATCAGTGCCCCGGACAAGATAGTCTTCTTGTCTTGGGGGATTTCAATGCATCGACTGGAACTGTTGGGATGGTTATGAGACATGTGTTGGTCCCCATGGGCATTTAACTGTGAACCAGAAGAGCAATAAGTTCCTTGACTTTGCAAGAAGTAATGGACTTTGAGTGGTTGGTTCATGGTTTCAGCACCCACAGGCTCATCACTGGACGTGGTAATCCAACGCTGGTGGTGTGCAAAAGGATATTGACAGGGTGCTCCTCAATGGTTGATGGAGGATGACACAGAACTGCAGGGTCCACTGGAGTGCTCAGTTCCTCAATACTGACCACAGGAATGTGGGAGCAACTCTGAAGTTGCAGCTTAAATCCAGGAGAATGGTACCATCCCAGAATAGGCTGGATGTTGGCAAGCTCAAGGATGAGAGGGGAGCTGAGGAATTTGTGAACAGGTTGAGTGGGGATTTTGGGCGTCTGAGTGCTTTGGGAAATCCTGAAGGGGTGTGAAGTGCTTCAAGACCACAATACTTGATGCTGCCTATATATATATATATATATATATATATATATATATATATATATATATATATATATATATATATATATATATATATATATATATATATATATATATATATGTGTGTGTGTGTGTGTGTGTGTGTGTGTGTGTGTGTGTGTGTGTGTGTGTGTGAGCCTGGTGTTGGCGCAGTGGTTTGGGCAGCGGCTTGGGATCCAAAAGGTCCTGAGTTCAAGCCCCGTTGGGCCACTGAATTAATACACCAGGGGGTTGACTCAGCCTGTCATCCTTCCGAGGTCGGCGAAATGAGTACCAGTGAACTGGGCTGGTGTATACCCCAGTTAAAATAGGTGTACCATATCTCTGTGTCGTAAGAGGCGACCAGGGTTGCGTCAGGAAGGGCATCCGGCGTAAAACGTGTGCCAAATCACTATGCGGATCATACGGATGATCCGCTGTGGCGACCCCTAACGGAAGCAGCCTAAAGAAGAAGAAGAAGAAGATACAGTATATACAGTATGTGGATAGATACTGCATTTTCAGCTCTGGAAAAAATAAGAGACCACTCCAAAAAAAATTTAAATCTGCATGTATGGCAGCCATTACATTTCAGTGTCTGTTGAATTCCAACACAGGCACACCTCATTCAACTTCGTGAGGTACTGATTAGCTGATCACCTGAACCGAATCTTATTTAACAAGGAAAAGTATAAAAACCACTTCTGTGGTCATCACTATTGTCTTGTAATAGGACAAGCTGGATGGCAAAAACAGTGCTAGTAGTAACTCAAAAGTAATTGGGGGGGGGGTGGGGGGAGGGGGAAGCGATTGACCATGCCAAAAGAGTTGAAAAGAAAAGTTTCGAGTGGGGAAAAGAAGGGTTCAATTCTGGCTTTACTGGCAGAGGGATATAGTGAGCGTCATATTGCTTCCATCCTTAAAATTTCAAAGACGGCGGTTCATAAGAACAAGGTCAAGCGGCAGACATTGGGGACAACAAAGCTTCAGACTGGCAGAGGGCGAAAACGACTTTCCACTGACCAGGATGACAACCAACTCATTCGAATGTCACTCAACAACCGTAGGATGACATCAAGTGACCTACAAAAAGAATGGCAGACGGCAACTGGGGTGAAGTGCACGGTGAGGACCGTTCAAAACAGGCTCCTCGGGGCAGCGCTGAAGTCTTGCAAAGCTAGAAAAAAGCCCTTCATCAATGAGAAGCAAAGAACAGCCAGGCTGAGTTTTGCAAAAGACCATAAGGATTGGACCGTAGAGGACTGGAGTAAGGTCATCTTCTCTGATGAGTCCAATTTTCAGTTTTGCCCAACACCTGGTCGTCTAATGGTTAGACGGAGACCTGGAGAAGCCTACAAGCCACAGTGTCTCACACCCACTGTGCAATTTGGTGGAGGATCGGTGATTATCTGGGGGTGCTTCAGCAATGCTGGAGTCGAGCAGATTTGTCTTTGTGAAGGACTCATGAATCAAACCACGTACAAGGTTGTCCTGGAAGAACACTTGCTTCCTTCTGCTCTGTCAATGTTCCCCAACTCTGAGGATTGGTTTTTCCAGCAGGACAATGCTCCATGCCACACAACCAGATCAATCAAGCTGTGGATGGAGAACCATCAGATCAAGACCCTGTCATGACCAGCCCAATCTCCAGACCTGAATCCCATTGAAAACCTCTGGAATGTGATCAAGAGGAAGATGGATGGTCACAAGCCATCAAACAAAGCCGAGCTGCTTGAATTTTTTCCGCCAGGAGTGGCATATAGTCACCCAACAGCAATGTGAAAGACTGGTGGAGAGCATGCCAAGACACATGAAAGTTGTGATTGAAAATCAGGATTATTCCACAAAATATTGATTTCTGAACTCATCCTAAAGGCCTTGTCACACCTTGACGTTTCAGCCAGCGTATGGCAAGGTCTCAAAATGTATGTAAAACGCTGGCATACGCCAGCATTGCATACATTTTTAAAGTTTTGGGGGTATAATAACGTGTTGGACGTATGCATAACCTATTAGTAACGTACACAACGTTTTAATCACATATATATATAACTTACACCAACGAATGCTGAGCATGTTGTCGGCGTTCACAACCTATGCCCAACGATAGTCTAACTTATGCATAGCGTGCGACAGCGTATCGCCGACGATCCTGTAGCGTAGGCTATTCATATGCTGCGGCTCGACGATTCAAATCATAACCGCACTCGACATCGAAGTGTGAAGCCGCTGTCACACCTTGACGTTTTAGCCAGCTTATCTAACACCTCGGCGTACAAAGACGTATGCCAGCGTACTACGACGTATGCCAGCGTGCTCAACGTATACAAACATATGAAATATTTGCCGAACTAAGCTGGCACACGTCGAATACGTTATGGGTAAGTTTTGTATACGTTAATAGTACGCTGGCATACATCGTAGTACGCCGAGTATGTCGAGAAATTTTCAGCATGTTAAAAATTTCTCGACATACTCGATGTATGACACACATTCCGCATACACTGGCATAAGTTGTAGGCTCGTTACGCGATCGTTGACACACGTCGACACACGTTACTCATAAGTCGAAACACGTCAATGTAATGGATAGCGTCAGTGTTCCAGACTCCCTGGTTTTTTTTTTGGGGGGTTTTTTTCTTCAGTATGACGGTGATGTTGACACTTCGATTTCTAGTGTGGTTATGATTTAAATCGTTGAGCGGCAGCCTATTAATTATATTATATTTTAACCGCACTAGAAATCGAAGTGTCAACATCACCGTCATTCCGAAGAAAAAAAAAAAACAAAAAAAAAAACAGGGAGTCTGGAACACTGACACTAACCATTACATTGACGTGTTTCGACTTATGAGTAACGTGTGTCGACGTGTGTCAACGATCGCGTAACGTGCCTACAACACGTTACTTATAGGTTAGAAATGAGTTTTTGGTACGCTAAACATTACCTCGCCGTGTTTTGACTTATGAGTAACTTACAAGTAACGTGTGTCAACGATCGCGTAGCGTGCCTACAACTTATGGCCAGCATTATGCGGAACGTGTGAGTCATATGCTGGCATACGTCGAAAAATTTCAAGCATGGAAAATTTGTCTAACACCTCGGCGTACAAAGACGTATGCCAGCGTACTACGACGTATGCCAGCGTGCTCAACGTATACAAACTTACCCATAACGTATTCGACGTGTGCCAGCGTTTAAGCCAAATTTTGCATACTTCAGGCATACGCTGGCTAAATCGTCAAGGTGTGACAGGGCCTTTAGTTAAAACATTGGTATTGTGCTATTTAAAAATGAATATGAACTTGTCTGGTTTGTATTATTTGAAGTCTGAAAACACTGAATCGTTGTTGTTCTTTTGACCAGTTGTCATTTTCTGCAAATAAATGCTCTAAATGACAATATTTTTATTCGGAATTTGGGAGAAATGTTGTCAGTAGTTTATAGAATAAAACAAAAATGTTCATTTTACTCAAATGCATACCTATTAATAGTAAAACGAGAAAAACTGAAAATTTTGCAGTGGTCTCTTAATTTTTTCCAGAGCTGTATTTATATATATATATATTGTTGCGGATTCGCGCCCGCCGGCGTGCGGACGGCCACGTAACTCGAATCGCGGCACGTCGCCCACCGGACGGACAATCCAGTCGTGACCCTCTCGGACTAACGCCGGGAACCAGTCACGGGTGGACCTTTCGGTCTCACCACGATCGTGCCAATCGGCCCCCGCGTGGGATAGGGTTGCTCGCCAAATTCGACCTACCTAAGTACCCACACGGAGGGTAGACCGGGCGATCGCACCTCGCCGCAGGTCGACTTCGGACACGGGCCACTTTAAGCGACCCGTTCCGTACTATCGGGATAACCGAGCGGTGTTATTCGTCGGCCTCGACGGTTCGATTAATTATCGGGCGTTTTAGCCCACGACCAACCCTTTACGTGAAGCAAGATGGAGATTCAATGAAAGAAAAGACGAAGCGAAGCGGGAAAACAGTTCAACAATAAGCACATTTATTTCGCGATGAACGGAAAGCACACATATACAATTCCACCAAAAGCACATGTAAAAGAAGAAGACAATGCAATATTACACAAAAAGCAAATGCAACAATGCAGATCTATCCGACTACCGGGCACACGGCAACACTTATACAATTTTACTTCACAGACGGCGCCGACAACACATATTCCCAAAGCAAAAGAAAAGAGAACCACCCTCCAGGATGAGGGGGGTAGGCGGGCCTGGGGCCGAGACAGTGTCGGGCCTACCCGTCTGATGATGAGACGCGGACCGGCGGTGGTGCCTCAACTCCGCGGGCCTCGCGGACAGTGTCTGGTAGGGGGTGGGAAGGGGGCCCCCTTTGTCGCACTATCTCAGCGCGGGGGGGAAACAGGAGGGGGTTGCTGATGCTCGGGGGAAGGAGGATTTCACCCTGTCTCGGGTCCCGCGGCGAGCGTCTCCTCCTCGACCTCGGTCGCGTTACTGGCCTCTCCCTGTGCCGCTCCCGGCACCGACGCGAGCACCCCCTCATCCGCCTTCGCCGCCGTCACCTCTCCACAGCTCCGTCCTCTTCACTCTGACTAGTACCACTTCTTTCCAGCTCCACCGACGACTCTCTTGAACCCCGCACACTCCACTCTCAACTTCCAACTGAACCGAACTTGACTGACGAACGCAGCCGTTTTTATAAGCCCCGTGGCTTCGCTCTTTCACCCTTGACCCTCTGCCTCCGACCCTTCACCTCTCTTGCTGGCTCCCCATTGGCCCGAGGAAAAGTGGGCGTGAATGCTTTTTGATCCATGAATTTGCAATTAGCGACCGCCCTCCAACGCCCTGGAGGCGGGGCCAAATCGCCCCTCGCTCACCGATTGGACGGAACAAAAGTGGGCGTGAGTCGTTTTTGATCCGTTTTCTGCGGAAAGTCCATGATGTTTTTGAACACGCTGCTCGGTGCGCGCCCCGCACGAGTCCAGCATCGGCGCCCACGAGTGTCGCGAGATGGTGTGGATGAGATGGTGGCGAGTTGTGACGGTAAAGGTCGTGGCGGTTGTGGTGAAGCGGCGTTGTGGTTGGTGGTTGTTGTTGTGAAGCGGCGTTGTGGTTGGTGGTTGTTATTGTGAAGCGGCGTTGTGGTTGGTGGTTGTTGTTGTGATGGCTGTTGAGACATGGTTGGTGGTGGTAATAATGGCGGCTGGTCCAAAATCAAGATAGTAAAAAGAAAAACGGCTATCCTGAAGAGTCGCAGCCCGCATGAATGACATTTATTCCCTCTAGACAACGGGTTTGGGCCTAACTACACATATACTTCGAGATATCTCACCGAAGGGACCTGAATGGTGGTTTGTGAATTTCGTCAACCACAACACTACCCCCTCCCCTTTTTACAGACTCGTCCCGAGTCGTCAAATTTTCGTGTGCCATCATGTGTAGTTTTCCCCTAGTACATTTTATCTACGGATCCCTGAGTGCGACATTCATGGTATTCGTGTCCCCAAAATAAATAACCTGAGGGCTGCGTAACTACCTAAACAAACTCACTCACACGGACGACTTAAATAAAATTGTCGGCGCTAAGACAAACATGCCGGGGGTGCACTCATATTTACAGTACATCTTAACCTTAACTTACAAATTTTACACTAAACCATGGCCCAGGATCATTGAACTCTGCAAAAAGAAAGCAGTTAGCAGGGAGCCAGGCTGCTCGCATGCAGTCTCTGGCTCAAACGATGCAGGTGACAGGGAACGTGGCCGGCTGCTCACACGCAGTCCAAGGCCTTCCCTTTTGAACTGAACGCAGTGAACCACAACGGTGCATGGGCCGCACAAATGCAGTCTCCGTGCCAGCTCAAGTGGCACACGCAATGAACACAACGAATGGATGGATGAATGGTTTGAACTGAACGCAAACATGGTGCACGGGCCGCCACTGCAGGCCCGTGTTGTAGCTGCCAACAGGGCAGTTCTTGCAGCTTGCAAACTGTTGCCTTGATCCTGGCGCACATGGCAATGAACAGGGGGGGCAAAGCAAAAATTGAACGGGGCTGGTGAGCAGGGGCAGTGGGCATGGCATGGCATGGCAAAGGCAGCAGGCAAACACAGCCTGCAGAACCAGGCCATTGCAGGCAAACACAGCCGGCAGATGAACTGGCCGGCACAGGCCTTGAAGTACCACAACTGCAGATGAAGTTGGCCGGCCTCCGCCTTGAAGCAAAACACGGCCAGCCGATGAAGTTGGCCAGCCTTTGCCGTTCAGTGGAGGTTGGTGGAGGGAGTGCGGTGGTGCTGGCCACTTGGAAGGCCGGCTCGGACCTACCTTCCTGTCTCCCTCCCAACCTATCGCCTTTGCCTGTCACTGTCCATACCCACTCCCTTAATTTGTCCAAAACCAATTTAGCCCCAACTTATTTTATTTTTTTTTTCTTACTTCCCCAGTATAAATCGTCCCCTAACCCCCTTTATCGTCTTTGTTCGGCTAACCTATCCTGTCACCTAGCCTACTCCCAACCCCTACGTTCCCTTCCCGGAGGGGAATAAGGGAGAGCTAGCGTCCTGTGTCGAGGCCCAACGAAGCCTCAGGATGGCCTCCCCAGACTTCAGCGATCTATAACCAAAGTGGGTCCAGCGGCCCACAACGAGAGCGAGGGGATGGATGGTGCGGAGGGGTACACTTCCTAATCTACCCTATCCATTTAACTGTTAAACTACCCCGGGGCTTTCAACAAGCGCCTCTCGCTTAAACTATTGGTTCTAACAACCCAGATTCCCGTCGCCTGTGTTGGTGTCCTCACAATTTCGGGCCTCGCCCCCCAATTTTCTCTCCGTGCCCTCACACGGTCTCATGGCTGGGACATGTGGCTCCCTTTGGCAGGCACGACCCTCTGCCGATTCTCCGACGATGGCACCCCCGGGCACTACACTGCCTCTGAGCCTACCAGCTCCCTAACACCGGGGAGTGCCCCCCATGGCACCTCCCCTGAAATGCACACGTGGCAGGCTGGCTTCCCAGGCCCCTTTCCGAGGGTCACCCGCGCCCACAACACTGCCCACGCGGATAATGGCACCCCGGGCCCCCGCACCAAGCAGGCGCACCCGTGCCCACTACGCTATCCCGGCCCCCCATGGGCCCTTGGCCTACCACGGCCGACTAGCCTGGTGCCCGGGGTACCCAGTCAGCGATACTCACTTTTCGCAGCCACGCTTCCAGCCCGTCAACAGGGCTCCTGCACCCCTCCAAACGGGTTTCGAGCCTACACACCCACCAACAACAAAACGACCTCCATTTTTCAATTTAACTAACCCAGCTAACTTACTTTATACTGACCCCGGGGTCCCTTTGGCGGGAGTCACTCCTCCCCCCAATCACTCATCGCACCATGCATTCCCCATTCGCTCCACTCACACAGACCCGCTGGCCTCACTCACTCACCAAGCACATGCTTCCACTTCACTCACCAACTCTTCAACACACTCACCGCTGAACTCTGCCATCCTTCTAACTACCTCCCCTAACCAACTCGTGCTCCCACGTCGTCCCTTAAACTAGTAGCACGTTCCTTTTAACACTACGTAGCTAAACTACGTCCCCTCTACATATCCACAAGTCTGTCACTGTCTCAAAATCATCTCATTTTATTTCCCAACCTAAAGCTCATCTAAATCCCTCTACCTAATCCATTCCACGGACTCCATGAGGACTTACTCCTGCCCCATGAAGTCGGTCTAACTAAGCTAACCCTTCCCCCTAACTAGTTTCCATCCTGTGCCCTAGTCAAGGGGGTCTTCCACCCCTTGCCCAGGAATCCTGTGCACCCGAAAGTGAGGCTTTTTTTTTTTTCTTTTTTTTTTTTACATGCGCATCACCAGCGCGGCAACTCCCCGCCCGCGCACTTTGCACCTGCCCGTGACGTCGTGCAGCTGCACGTGTTCCTCGTCCCTCCTTGGACGGTACTATCCGGCAGGAATTCCCCTCCTGCCGGATTCCAACCCCACGTGCAGCCATGACGTCACCGTGCGCATAAAAAAAAACACAGGCCCCACGTCTCGAGGGGTTCCCCACGCGAACACATGTGCTTTGCCCGTTGGAGCTTAACACACACGATCGCGTGGAGAACCCGTCTGGTCCAAATCCATAATCCTGCCTAAACTTTGTCCGTCCGCGGGATCGGCAAATCCACCGCTGGCGTTTCCGGACCGGGACTTCACTCTCGCAAGCGAGCACGTGGGGGCCTCGTGCGTTGCACAGCTCGGACCTCGTGCTCACTGCTGGGTGAACCCGGCACGGTCCCCGAAACAACTACAGCCGCAACTCGGCTTTCTTTCTTCACATGTCGCCGTCGTCGCCTCCATTCCACACACGCACACCTGCGTGTTACGACGCTCACACTCCATTCCATTACATTCACACCGGGAGACGCGGCTTTGTGCTCCCGCATGCCAACCGACATCTCCCTCACATACCGCTCTCTCACACACACGGTCTCCATTGCATTCGGCCGTTCACCCACGCGTGCCTCACTACTCACACAAACCATACTACTTACACACGCGGGGGCACTCACCCGCAGTGCCTCATCCACACTCCGTGCCTCACTCACACACGCGGGGGCACTCACCCGCGGTCCCTCACTCATACTGGCCGTTTCATCCACACACACGGCCTCACTCACACACGGTGCCTCACCCACACACGCGGGGGCACTCACCCGCGGTGCCTCATCCACACACCGTCCCTCACTTACACACGCGGGGGCACTCACCCGCGGTGCCTCATCCACACTGGCCGTTTCATCCACACACACGGCCTCTTCCACACATGGTGCCTCTTCCACACACGGCGTGCTGGGAAGCACGTACTCCGGCACCATCGCCACCACACCACTCACACACGGGGTCGCTTCCACACACGGGGACACACTCACACCTTGCACCACACACACAGGGACAACTACACTGGGGATTCGTGTCCCCACAAGGGTCTCCGGGGCCTCTATACCCCCCAAGCTCTCCGTGCACCTGTCCACAGCACCCGTCCCCTCAACCTCGCAAAGCACGACCGAACTCACCGGGTCGTGACTCGCCTCAAGGGGGAATACTCCCTCCCCTCGTTCCTGGAGGAGGCCATCCAGGTGCTCGCACTGGGTCCCTACACGCTCCGCGAGCTCAACCTCACTATCCCCCACTACCTCCGTGTGTGTGTGTGTGCGTCACTAACCTTGTCCAATTCACCCTCTATCTCCCGTGTCTCTATACATTTTATTCTTTCTGTCGTCTCCTCGTGTCTATTGGTCTCTGCTTCTTTCTGGCGTCTTTCCCTTATCTTTATGTAGGTCAACCTTGCTTTCTCCTTAAGTCGCTCCCGTCCTTCCCTGTTTTTCACTCCTTGCTCTTTCACGATCTTCGCGTACCTCAACTTGCTTTCCGTATTAATTGTTCTTTTCTCTCCCTCGCAATTCCTTTCACCTCGTCTCTTATCTCCCGTGTCTCTATACATTTTCTCTCCTTGTTCCTTATTTCTGTCTCTTCCTGGTTCCTTTTTCCTTCCCATCTGAGTCGTTCTTTCTCTCTGAGCCCCATTAGCTGTTCGTTCTCCCTCCGGAGCTCCTCAATCTCCGTTGACTCCAATCTCGCTCTCCGTTTTAGTTGTTCAATTTCACACTCATATAGTTGTTGTTTTCTCTCCCACTGTGCCTCCTGCTCTTTGTTTTCCAATCTCATTGTTTCTTTCAATTGGCTCATTTCCTTCCTGTGTTTCATTCGCTGTTCTCTCACTACTCTTCCTCGTTTCCTCTCCTGTCCTTCCTTCTCCAGTTTCATGGTTTTCTTCATTTGGTTAATCTCCTTTTTGTGTTTCATTTGCTGCTGTCTAATTACTCTTCCTCGTTTCCTCTCCTGTCCTTCCTTATCCAGTTTCATGGTTTTCTTCATTTGGTTCATCTCCATTTTGTGTTTCATTCGCTGTTCTTTGTCTATCTCCTCGTACTCCAGCCTCAGCTTTTCTTTCAATTGGTCAACCTCAGATTCATGTTCTTTTTGTTTTCTATTCCATTGTTCCTCTCGTTCTTCCCTCTCCAATCTCCTTGTGTCCTTCAATCTCCTGATTTCTCCTTCCTGCTTCATTCCTTGCTCCTTCAACTTCTCGTATTCCAACCTATTTTTTTTTCCTTTTGTCGTTCAGTTTCAAATTCATACACTTTCAGTTTTTTATTCCACTGTCTCTCTTGTTCCTCATTCTGCAATCTCGTTATTTCTTTCAGTTGGCTGACTTCCTTCTCCTGTCTGATTTGTTCTTCCTTCATTACTCTTTTTTGCATCTCATTCTGCAATCTCGTGGTTTTCTATCAGTTGGCTGATTTCCTTCTCCTGTCTCATTCCTTGTTCTTTCAGTACCCTTTCTTGTTCCTCATTCTGCAATCTCGTTATTTCTTTCAGTTGGCTGACTTCCTTCTCCTGTCTGATTCGTTCTTCCTTCATTACTCTTTCTTGCATCTCATTCTGCAATCTCGTGGTTTCCTTCAGTTGGCTGATTTCCTTCTCCTGTCTCATTCCTTGTTCTTTCAGTACTCTTTCTTGTTCCTCATTCTTTAATCTGGCCTTCGCTTCCAGCTGTTCGATCTGTACAGTGTGGTTTCTTAACGTTTCATTCTCTGTTGTCGTTCTTTCTTCTCTCACCATCCTCAACTCGTTTTGTAATTCCCTCTCTTTGTTTTGGTGTTTCTGTAACTCAGAAGCTTTCTTTTCCAATTCCTTTCTCATCTCCGCATACTCCGACTTTGCTTTGGCTTCGAATTGTTCAATCTGCTCAGTGTGGTTCCTTAATGTTTCATTCTCTGTTTTCTTCCTTTCCTCTTTTAACATCCTCAGTTCGTCTTGTAATCCTCTTTCTTTGTTTTCGTGTTTCAGTATCTCAGAAGTTTTTGTTTCCAATTCCTTTCTCAATTTGCGTGCTTCTTCACTCATTTCATCTCTTCTTTCCACCGCTTCCCTCCTCAATTTGTCCCTTTTTTTACTGTATTCATTTAGTTTTTTCTGCCATTCCTTTCCCATTCTAATCTCCCCTTCCAGGATTTCTCTTTTAAACTGGCTTGCCCTTACCTCTCGCTTCAGTAGTTCCAATTCCCCATCTTGTTTGCGTTTTTCCTTTTCGAGCTTTGTTTTCCTTTCTCCTTCCTCCCTCAATTCTCCCTGCAGTTCTTCGAACTGTTCTGACTTTTCCAGCAATTCCTCCGCCCTTTCCTCGAGCTGTCTCTCTCCTCTTTTTATCTTCCATTCTAGGCTTTCTCTTTCCTGATTGCCTGTTCTTATCTCTTCCTTCAATTGTTCCAACTCCCCATCGTGTTCACATTTTTTCTCTTCCAACTGTATTTCCCTCACTCTCTCCTCCAGTTCTTTGAACCGCCTTGCTTGCTCCAATAATTTTTCCATTAATTGTTTTACTTCCAAGTCGTGCTCCTTTTGTTTCTTTTCAAGCTCGGTTTTCCATTCTTCCTCCCATTGTTTCCTTTCCTGGGAGATACCAATCTGCTGTTCCTCTATTCTTTTGTTCAGTTTGCTCTTTGCATATTCCAACTGACGGGTATAAAACACTACCAAATTCTTTTTCCCACATAATTTGTCGACTCTATTGGCCAAGTCATGTTTTTGCCACCAAATTCGTTCCAGTAAATCGTCCAATCGCTGTGTCCCGCCGTACACGTAATTTTTCTGAAGCGCGTCTGCGTGCCGTTGTGACTCGTCCACTCCACGTTGCACCTCCTCGATATATTCTTCATAACGCTTCACCTTTTCCAAGACATCCCCCAATTGTGCCTGAAGCCTGCCAATGCTCGCGTAGTCATCCTGCCACGCCTGCCATGGCACATGCCGTGACCACGTGCCTTGAACCGGTGACTGGGAGCTCACGCCTCGTGCTGTGCCATTAATATCAGCCCGCTCCGTGCTGCCATTGTGCGACTCCGTTTGCCGGCAAAGTTCGTGCTCAAGCCGCTCCCACTGACCACAGTTAGTGGTGGGGTTATAATTATAAAAAGAACCGACCTGGGCTATGGATCCTACATGACGACACATACCTAATACCCCCGGCTCCCGCTCGCCTTGAGACGCCATCTTATTTCTCTTAAAGGGTTAATTTGAATCGCTCGTAATTTGGAGGGAATCGGGGGTCGCTTCTCTCACCCCTGGACCGATTCCCGTGAATTTAATTGGACACAGGAGAGCCCGTTTTCCCGTTCTCCGATACCAGTGCCGCGAGGAGGGCGATGAGTTTGTATCGCACGACCTGACACCAGTGTTGCGGATTCGCGCCCGCCGGCGTGCGGACGGCCACGTAACTCGAATCGCGGCACGTCGCCCACCGGACGGACAATCGTGACCCTCTCGGACTAACGCCGGGAACCAGTCACGGGTGGACCTTTCGGTGTCACCACGATCGTGCCAATCGGCCCCCGCGTGGGATAGGGTTGCTCGCCAAATTCGACCTACCTAAGTACCCACACGGAGGGTAGACCGGGCGATCGCACCTCGCCGCAGGTCGACTTCGGACACGGGCCACTTTAAGCGACCCGTTCCGTACTATCGGGATAACCGAGCGGTGTTATTCGTCGGCCTCGACGGTTCGATTAATTATCGGGCGTTTTAGCCCACAACCAACCCTTTACGTGAAGCAAGATGGAGATTCAATGAAAGAAAAGACGAAGCGAAGCGGGAAAACAGTTCAACAATAAGCACATTTATTTCGTGATGAACGGAAAGCACACATATACAATTCCACCAAAAGCACATATAAAAGAAGAAGACAATGCAATATTACACAAAAAGCAAATGCAACAATGCAGATCTATCCGACTACCGGGCACACGGCAACACTTATACAATTTTACTTCACAGACGGCGCCGACAACACATATTCCCAAAGCAAAAGAAAAGAGAACCACCCTCCAGGATGAGGGGGGTACGCGGGCCTGGGGCCGAGACCGTGTCGGGCCTACCCGTCTGATGATGAGACGCGGAGCGGCAGTGGTGCCTCAACTCCGCGGGCCTCGTGGACAGTGTCTGGTAGGGGGTGGGAAGGGGGCCCCCTTTGTCGCACTATCTCAGCACGGGGAGGAAACAGGAGGGGGTTGCTGATGCTCGGGGGAAGGAGGATTTCACCCTGTCTCGGGTCCCGCGGCGAGCGTCTCCTCCTCGACCTCGGTCGCGTTACTGGCCTCTCCCTGTGCCGCTCCCGGCACCGACGCGAGCACCCCCTCGTCCGCCTTCGCCGCCGTCACCTCTCCACAGCTCCGTCCTCTTCACTCTGACTAGTACCACTTCTTTCCAGCTCCACCGACGACTCTCTTGAACTCCGCACACTCCACTCTCAACTTCCAACTGAACCGAACTTGACTGACGAACGCAGCCGTTTTTATAAGCCCCGTGGCTTCGCTCTTTCACCCTTGACCCTCTGCCTCCGACCCTTCACTTCTCTTGCTGGCTCCCCATTGGCCCGAGGAAAAGTGGGCGTGAATGCTTTTTGATCCATGAATTTGCATATTGCGACCGCCCTCCAACGCCCTGGAGGCAGGGCCAAATCGCCCCTCGCTCACCGATTGGACGGAACAAAAGTGGGCGTGAGTCGTTTTTGATCCGTTTTCTGCGGAAAGTCCGTGATGTTTTTGAACACGCTGCTCGGTGCGCGCCCCGCACGAGTCCAGCATCGGCGCCCACGAGTGGCGCGAGATGGTGTGGATGAGATGGTGGCGAGTTGTGACGGTAAAGGTCGTGGAGGTTGTGGTGAAGCGGCGTTGTGGTTGGTGGTTGTTGTGAAGCGGCGTTGTGGTTGGTGGTTGTTATTGTGAAGCGGCGTTGTGGTTGGTGGTTGTTGTTGTGATGGCTGTTGAGACGTGGTTGGTGGTGGTAATAATGGCGGCTGGTCCAAAATAAAGATAGTAAAAGAAAAACGGCTATCCTGAAGAGTCGCAGCCCGCATGAATGACATTTATTCCCTCTAGACAACGGGTTTGGGCCTAACTACACATATACTTACAGAGATATCTCACCTAAGGGACCTGAATGGTGGTTTGTGAATTTCGTCAACCACAACAATATATATATATATATATATATATATATATATATATATATATATATATATATATATATATATATATATATATATATATATATATATATATATATATATATATATATATTTTTTTTTTTTTTAATTTAATTTTTTTTTTAATGTGTGTATATATTGTTATGAATTTGGAATTCGATTGCACACAACATTCAGGTTCCTTTAGCTCAGTTATGTTGATAAGTGCATGTTCTATAGATAGCTCACCTTCCATTGTTTAATGGCCAGTAATCGATTAAATGCGCTGTGATTTAATGTAATAGTTAGGGAGCAATCGCAACACAAAGGAAGCCGACCCTCCCCCTCTTCTGAGAAGAGGAAGAAGTGCCCTCCCGTCCCGTGATTCATGACTTAAGCAACTCCCTCCCACCCGCGGTTGTGCGGGCACGGGGGATGAGTCACGCCGGGAGGGCGGAGGAGGATAATGAAGAGATCCTCTGAGTTGGTTCGGGTTTTGGGCTGGTGCAGTGAGCTTCGGCTTCTGCTTGGCTCGGGTTAGGGATGAAGGCTTTTTGCTTCGGCTTGGCTTTTTAGCAGGCCTTCGGGTTCTGCTTGGCGAGGGTTGAGGCTTTTTGGAGAGCTTTTTGCTTCGGCTTGGCTTTTTAGCAGGCCTTCGGGTTCTGCTTGGCGAGGGTTGAGGCTTTTTGGAGAGCTTTTTGCTTCGGCTTGGCTTTTTCGCAGGCCTTCGGGTTCTGCTTGGCGAGGGTTGAGGCTTTTTGAAGAGCTTTTTGCTTCGGCTTGGCTTTTTAGCAGGCCTTTGGGTTCTGCTTGGCGAGGGTTGAGGCCTTTTGGAGAGCTTTTTGCTTCGGCTTGGCTTTTTAGCAGGCCTTCGGGTGTTGCTTGGCTCTGTTCGCTTTTTGGGCTCTGGCTTGGTTCGTCGAAGAGAGTCGGCTGCTTTGTTCATTGGGAGAGAGTCGAGCTGGTTGCTCGGCTCGAGCTGCTGGTGGTTGCTTCTTGTTCTCGGTTCCTGTTGTGAGAGGCTTTGTTCATCAGAAGAGAGTTGAGCTGGTTGCTCGGCTCGGAGTTCTTAGTTCTCGCTTTGCTCATCGGAAGAGTTGCTTGTTGGCTGGTTGTTCATCAGAGGAGCTGGTCGGGTTGTCGTGGTTCTTCTTCGGCCTGGTGGTCGAGGAGTGTCGGCCTGGTTCAAGGGTGCTCGAGCTGGTTCGAGCCTGTTGCTCTGCTTCGTGGCCTGATTCGGCTGGCTCTTCTTGGCTCGTGGAGCTCTTTGTTCTCCAGCTTGGTTCCCGGCTTGGTGCGACTCCTTGGCCTCATCTTGGAGGTGGTTCTTCGAGGAAGCAATGCATCGACAGGAAGGATCAGCGCCTCGTCTCACCAGCATGTGGTCGGAAGCGCCAGAGGATTCGTTGGAGCTCGGGAAGGTTCACGGCGATTGGATCCAGCTCGCTCTCGCTGGAGCCCGGGTCCGAACAGCTTGAAGACCACATGAGGTGGAGAGGTTCGAGATAGGTTCTGAGTTTCAGCTCATCTGTCCCTCTGAGTTGAAGTCCTGATTAAAGGCATCAGCCACCATTTCTTGTGTGTGTGTGTGTGCGAACGAATGTTTGTGGGCCCGTCTAATAACTATGAAACTGTTAAGTGCCTGTGCTGTATTTGCTTTACATTTCATAGTAGAACTCTGCTGAACGTTTTTGCTCGTGTCCTGTCCCCTATCCCCATTCATTCATTTCTTGCATGCCTGTGTTCAAATAAATGTTCCCCATTGTTAAATGTCACCTGCTCGTTGCGTCCCTTCCTCACATTGACGGCCATGGAGCGTTCGGAATGTTCGCTGGTTTTTTAACACCGATAAGATAATCTGGTCTGACGGGGCTTGGCGATGTATAACCGCTCGGCAATCACAAACGGAACGAGCTGCTTAAGCAGCTCGTTTTCGTGCAGGCTCCGTTGAGGTGTAGACACCTGGCATTTATGTCTGCGTGAATAATTAGGTGCATCGATAATTCGGCGATCAACCCTGTAGCGCGTGGACAGAAGAGTTGGCTGATCTATGGTGTGGTTAACAACACCCGTAGCTAGGTTAAGGCGTTGATCCGGAAGCTTCGACTGGATTGCTCGTTCAGTGGACGCGCGGCCTGGATTGGGTTGAAAAGGTCGTGCGCACGCTGAACGGGCGGAGAATCTTCAACACTGGTGTCAGGAGTGGGATAAGAACTCTCCTGTCTTCACACAAAATTAACAGGAATCGGATCAAGGGTGTGTGAGGCGACCCTCCGTTTCCATTAAATTACGAGCATTTTAAATTAATTCCCGGCACGCAAAATGGCAGGTCAAGGCGAGCAGCGGCAGGAGGGAATAGATTTAGATGTAGAATCTATGGCCCAGGACGACACCGTGATGCAGGTTGAACTTTCCCTGCAACCGAACTCTGAGCCCAAAGGGGGCGCAGGGGCAGGGCCCGCGGTGTATAACACCCCCCCCCTTCCGTCAAATTCCCTCCCCGGTCCCCAGCGAAGCCGCGACTGACCGAGGCGATTCAGCTTCGTCGGGGTCAGCTGAAATCAACCGGTTGGGAGAAATGTTGATGTCGATGATGCAAGCAATGGATACAAATGCGCAAGAAATGAATGCAAATATGCAAGCGATGAGGGGTGAAATGCAAACAGTGAGGTGAAATGCAGAGCATTGGGCTGAATCTCCAGACAGGGCTGGTGCAATGGGCTTCGGCTTCTGCTTGGCTCGGGTTCAGAATGAAGGCTTTTTGCTTCGGATTGGCTTTTTCGCAGGCCTTCAGGTTCTGCTTGGCAAGGGTTGAGGCTTTTTGGAGAGCTTTTTGCTTCGGCTTGGCTTTTTAGCAGGCCTTCGGGTTCTGCTTGGCTGTGTTCACTTTTTGGCCTCTGGCTTGGTTCGTCGAAGAGAGTCGGCTGCTTTGCTCATCGGGAGAGAGTTGAGCTGGTTGCTTGGCTCGAGCTGCTGGTGGTTGCTTCTTGTTCTCGGTTCATATTTTGAGAGGCTTTGTTCATCGGAAGAGTTGAGCTGGTTGCTCGGCTCGAGGAGCTCTTTGTTCTCCGCTTGGCTCGTGGCTTGGTGCGACTCCTTGGCCTCATTTTGGAGGTGGTTCTTCGAGGAAGCGACGCATCGACGAGAAGGATCGGCGCCTCGTCTCATCAGCACGTGTTCGAAAGCGCGAGAGGATTCGCTGGAGCTCGGGAAGGATCGTGGCTCACGGCGATTGGATCCAGCTCGCTCTCACTGGAGCCCGGGTCCGAACAGCCTGAAGACCACATGAGGTGGAGAGGTTCGAGATAGGTTCTGGGTTTCAGCTCATCTGTCCTCTGAGTTGAAGTCCTTATTAAAGGCATCAGCCACCATTTCGTGTGTGTGTGTGTGTGTGTGCGTGTGAATATGAGTGTTTGTGGGCCCGTCTAATAAGTAGGAATCTGTTAAGTCCCTGTGTTGTATTTGCTTTACATTTCATAATAGAACTCGGCTGTAGGTTTTGCTCGTGTCCTGTCCCCTATCCCCATTCATTCATTTCTTGCATGCCTGTGTTCAAATAAATGTTCCCCATTGTTAAATGTCACCTGCTCGTTGCGTCCCTTCCTCACATTGACTGCCATGGAACGTTAGCTGGCTGTTTATAAGCTGATAAAACGTACATCTGGTCCGACGGGGCTTGGCGATATATAACCGCTCGGCAATCGCAAACGGAACGAGCTGCTTAAGCGGCTCGTTTTCGTGCAAACTCCGTTGAAGTGTAGATCCCCAGCATTTCTGTCTACGCGAATAGTTAGGTATATCGATAATTTGGCGATCAACCCTGTAGCGTGTGGACAGAAGAGTTGGCTGATCTATGGTGTGGTTAACAACACCCGTAGCTGTGTTTCGGCATTGATCCGGAAGCTACGACTGGATTGCTCGTTCTGTGGATGCGCGGCCTGAATTGGGTTGAAAAAGTCATGCGCACGCCGAACGGGCGGAAATCTTCAACACGATATGTGTGTGTGTGTGTGTGTGTGTGTGTGTGTGTGTGTGTGTGTGTGTGTGTGTGTGTGTGTGTGTGTGTGTGTGTGTGTGTGTGTGTGTGTGTGTGTGTGTGTGTGTGTGTGTGTGTGTGTGTGTGTGTGTGTGTGTGTGTGTGTGTGTGTGTGTGTGTGTGTGTGTGTGTGTGTGTGTATATATATATATATATATATATATATATATATATATATATATATATATATATATATATATATATATATATATATATAAATATATATATATATATATATATATATATATATATATATATATATATATATATATATTATTGTTGAGGTATATATACTGTTGTAGATTTCCGCCACTCCGGTGTGTGGACGACTGCCTTTCGCTCAATTGCGGCCGCGCGCGCCGAAAGAACATGGCAATCCAGTCGCAGCATACCATTTTTACCATACCAGTTTTTACCATTTTACCATACCAAGAACTTACCATACCAGTCGCAGCATTTTTAACATACCATAAACCAGTCAACTCCTCTGTCCACGCGCTTCAGGGTCGATCGCCGAATTGTCGATGTACCTAATTATTCGCGCGGACAGAAATACCGGGAGTTTATACCTCGACGGAGCCTGCACAAAAATGAGCCTCTTAAGCAGCTCGTTCCGTTTGCGATTGCCGAGCGGTTTTATATCACCAAGCCCCGTCGGACCAGACGTACGTTTTATCGGCTTATAAACAGCCAGCTAACGTTCCGAACGCAATTATGGCAGTCAATGGCAGAAAGTGACACGACGAGCAGGTTAACATTCAAAAATGGGGAACATTTATTCGAACACCAGCAATGCAATGAATGGGTGGGTGGGGGATGGGGAAAAAGACACGAGCAAAAACTACAGCCGATGTCTATTGCGTAATGTACATGCACTTAATCAGTTTGTTACTTATGGACAAGGCGCTACAGACTTTCATGCAAAACCCAAGAAAGAAAGGAAGAACCGGGCTCGTGAGCCTTTATAATTGTTCGGAGCCGGGATGACCGAAGGCGCTCCGAGAGACCGAGCGGGCTACCTGGCCACCCTCTTGGTGACTCGCTGGGTCCTGGTTCGGCGACCCTCGGTGTCTCTGCCCGCACGCCAACCTCTGAACTCTCCAGCTCCCCACACCAACTGCAACTCCACCACACCAGCGCAGTGCGAACTCGAACGCTCTCTCCAAGCGCTCTCCCTGACTCCACTTCACTCCCCTTGTCTCCAACTCCAACTGGTGTCCAACTTGGAACAGCTCTGACTCCAACGCAGAACTCAGAACAGCAACTCAGAACAGTTCTCCACTGCATTCGAGCACCCCACACCAGCTCCTCTCTCTCCAACTCCCACTCGTACTGATTAACGGCGAGCGCACACGGCCCTTTATAGCCCCCGGGGCTTCGCTCCTTCACCTTCGACCCTTCACCCCCGGCTGGCTCCACCCCTGTTTGTCTCCTGATCCGTTCTTGCCGTCAAACGTGGCCGTGTTGGGAATCACCGTCTTCACGCGGACGTGTTGGGAATCACCGTCTTCACGCGGACGTGTTGGGAATCACCGGCTTCACGCGGACGTGTTGGGAATCACCGGCTTCACGCGGACGTGTTGGGAATCACCGTCTTCACGCGGACGTGGTGGAAATCACCGTCTTCACACGGACGTGGTGGAAATCACCGTCTTCACACGGACGTGGTGGAAATCACCGTCTTCACACGGACGTGGTGGAAATCACCGTCTTCACACGGACGTGGTGGAAATCACCGTCTTCACGCGGATGTGGTGAAGATGTTGAGGTGATGATGGCGGTTTGTGGAGAAGATGGTGAGGAGATGAATGGTGGTTGTGGAGAAGATGGTGAGGAGATGTTTGTTTAAAATAAAAGACAGAAAAGAATAACACTACCTCAAAGATTCACAGCCCGGCACACGAACAAATCCCATTATACATCGGTGGGGAAATCTAACCTGGAACACACACTTATCGACATAACTGATCTTCGGGGAACCTGAATGGTGATCTGTGAATTTCCACAACCGTAACAATATATGTATGTATGTATATATATATATATATATATATATATATATATATATATATATATATATATATATATATATATATATATATATATATATATATATGTATGTATATATATATGTATATATGTATATATGTATGTATATATATATATGTATATATGTATGTATGTATGTATATATATATATGTATATATGTATGTATGTATGTATATATATATATGTATATATGTATGTATGTATGTATATATATATATATGTATATATGTATGTATATATATATATATATATATATATGTATGTATATATATGTATGTATATATGTATGTATATATGTATGTATATATATATATGTATATATGTATGTATATATGTATGTATATATATATATATATATATATGTATATATATATATGTATATGTATATATATATATATATATATATATATATATATATATATATATATATATATATATATATATATATATATATATATATATATATATATATATATATATATATATATGTACACACGCACACACACACCCACACATCTCCTCCACATTTCCCTGATGAACAGGTGGACAATTCAACAGCATTCTCTTGTTGTCGAACTTTTCTTTTAGAACAAGTGCTCCATCATTGCAACTCAAAGCATACCACCAATAACTTCGTGTTCATGCTACTCCTTCTGAACAAGTTATCCATTTGTGTGTTTCAAGATTCTGGGAATATGGAACGGCAACTGATAAACCACTATCAGGTGGGCAACGGTCTGGAAGAAACCAAGGAAACATTGAGAATGCACGTATTGAGCATGATTGGTGATGACGTCAGATGGACGGTTCAGGGTTCATCATGAACCAATACATAGCTTAAAGGCTTCAATTGCCACAAAGTGGGTGGAACTGCAATATGTTGCCCCGAAGAGCCCTCATAAGGGCAAAACTAGTTGGTGGCTTCGCTTTTCATCTGCTTGGTGACAACATTTGACCTAGGCATCTTTGTACTGCTGGAGGCCCTTCTGCAGCCGCTGTTATGATTCGTCGTGACCGTATTGTCGCGGAGTTTGTCCAGGTCAGAGAACGTAATTTATCATCTTCATTGAACTCCCAACCGTGAAACGTAATGTTTTGCTTCCTGGTTGTGACTGGTCGAGTGGAAGACAATGTGCCCATGTCGCAGATGGCACTTGTTGGTCCCAGATCATGCAGCATTAGCTGTAATGGGACTCAATGTGGTGTCTTCACCAATCTTAGGGTGCATCATAAACTAATATATGCAAAATATATTTGAGTGAGTGGTGTTTGTGTATGTGTGAAACCTTTTCTTTGATTTTTATACAATTCCATACCCTGGGCCATTGCCCCAAAATTTGCTGTACCATGTTATTGTAACACGTGCTCGGTCAATGCCACAATAAAAAAAAATTGCAGTTCTTAATCAAATCGATGTTAAAACAAAAAATTATGCCGCTCTGACCGATCGAGCGTCCTCTGCGACGAGAGGGGTGGAGCTTGGCTTACCCCTCAGCCCTTACACCACATGTTGTAAGGTGAATTTTGTTGGGGATCGAAGCAATTGCATTTAAGTATTTATATTCCGTATGCAGAATGGAAATTAAAATGGAAACTCGCCATAGTACTATACTGAGTGCAAGTTGTCATCTTTAAGATCCTCTACGACCTCAAACAAAGGAATGAGGCCGTTTGATCAATCATCTCGGTGGTGCTCTCCCGGTGGTGCATCATCAATCATCAATCAGCTTTTAATATCAATCTTCTCGATGGTTTACTCAAGTCTAAGTAACCCGATCTTGATCGGGTGACCCAACTTGTATCATATACATCCAAGAAAAATGATACACATTTTTGAAGGAGTGTCTTTGAGTAGGGCATTCTTGAGATGCAGCGCAACCTATCTGGACTGCATCAGCACCTATGTTTATTTTATTTGAATAGCTTGGTCGAATTTGACTCAACATTGGAACAAACTCACGACCAGACAGCTCAGAGAATTGGAGTTCTCCTGCCATGCCTTTTACATCAGTGTGATTGAAGATGGAATGGCCAGCTTGATGTCTTCCGTGAACAATAAATGCAGTTGAACAGATGTATACAACCCGGTCACAAATAGCCCATTTCACTCAAACCACATACCATATACCCAAATAGTCTGTCCGCCTGCTGCCACTCAAGGTCATGAAACTGCTGCTCTGAATGCAATTCTCAGCGCACATCATATGCTCTCTGCTAAGTTCACAAAAGAAATATCTTCAGGAACAAGATTAAATGAGCGTGTATCCAGACCAAACAAACGGCTGTGGTCACAGCGACGCCAAGGACTTATTGCATTCAGCACTACAACTCAACACGTGCTCAGGAGACGCGTGGAACTGCTGACTTCTCACATCGCGACCCCAGGTCCCCAGACCCCACCCGCTAAACCCCTCCTCTGTTAGGCAGCATATTGCAGCTCACTCGAGAGAACCATAATGAAGGTTGCGCCTTGCTCCTCTGTGCCAGCTGTGTTTGTGTAACAGCTCGCCTCTCCTTTCCCTGCCTTACCCAGCTGCCCAATGCGGGCCCCCCTCGTCTCGAAATTCCCCGAAATGTTCATGCTTTGTGCCTTTTTGTGTACTGCAGGCACACTGCATGCTGTCCAAGAAGGTGTGCGGACAGCTTCCGAATTGCGTCTCACAATCATCACGTGCCCTGTTTTCCACCCGTCTCCCTTCGCTTCTTCAGCTATCGAAACTCAATTCCAACTTGACCTCAGAAACTCGCTTATGATGCTGATCATTGGTCTTGTTCATTTTGGCCTCCGATGGTGCCAGAGAAGGCCTGCGGCATCTGCCAACAAACTTATCTACTTTCTCTTTGATGTGTCTGCCTTTTACTTCGTCCAGCTTGTCTTTTGAACATTCCAGGAAACAAGGTTCCAAGTTTATCTTTGGAATACTGTCCTTGTTTAAAGCATACAAAAGTCTTTATATAGTTAGTCACGATCTCCACTAAATCGCTCTTCAGCCAGTTTTCTCATAATGGCCGCATTCTGCCTTAACCCGGCCACGTTTATTGACACCTGTCATTCACGTTACCCGGATAATGTCACGCTGGCATTTTTTTGCCGGGCAATGCTTATTACTAACAAAATGCAGCACATTGATATTTCTTGAATGTGAACATTTTCTGGTGAATTTTAGGAGTTTTAAAAATTGTCAAAGCACGATAGAGGCTGTCTCTGTGACAATGCGAAAATC
>NC_140970.1:16483799-16498799 GCF_056783735.1 Eptatretus burgeri
GAGCGGGACCTCTATATTTACCAGTAAGATGACAATGGTCTCTAACTTTAGACTCCTTAATTTTCCCCTCACAAATATGACAGATATTGTTCATTCTAAATTCTAATTTTTCTTCTTTGGTTAATTTCATCGGTTCATTTGTTTCTTTCATTAATTTAGTGAGTCTTATACAATCCTTTTCTAATCGTTTTACAAACTCTTGTGAAGCATTTTTTCCACGATAATGTTCAAGTTTGTTATACTTTTCTCCAACAGATGATTTGATATAATAACAAAAACCACAAGGAATATGTTTTTGATATTTATTTGTATATGGTTCTTTTGGATTAGGAGAAGCAGTATTTATCTTTTTTAAGGATACATTCAAAATCAGCGTATATCACAAATGGGTGCATGATAGATTTATTATAATCTTCAAAATAAATCTTTTCACCAGGTTTAGGCATTGTAATTACAGCTGATTTATGATTACTACAATATTTTGAATGTTGTTCTAATCGTTCTTTTGTATGAAATGAATTAAGACATCGCTTACAAGGATATATTTTGTTTGCTGTTCTGAATACCTGAGAAGAGATTAATCTTGATAAATTATTGATGTATGTGTAATGTGAATTCTTTCCAACACTAAAATATAAAAGGTCAATGTGTGTTTCTTCATTTTTATAGTTGTTTGAAATTTTTAATATTTGAATTTTGTTTGTATCCGTTAATCCATATACATTAATAGAAAGATTATTCTTTTTCTCAAATTTAGGAATATCTGTTAATGGCATTGGGAATTTAAAATCTTTAATGTCCAAGGTATTCTCATATTTCATATATTGTTTTACTCTTTCTGAATTACATTTTGGTGGATGTAAGTGAGCAAGAACAGACCAGAGAAAACATTTATTATCATTGTTCTTAATATTAACAACTGCCTTCTTTAGTTTTATTTCTTTTGGTAATTCAATATAAGAAGAAGCTTTAAGAGGGTTTGATTTTAGAATGTGTATATCTAAAAAGATGATTTTTTTAATATTGAATCCACTTCCTACCACTGTATTATCAACATCCTCCTCTTGTCTTGATAGTTCTTCATAAACCCCACTATTCAAAAAATCTTGAAATGATGTTATAAAATGAAGATCTGTTCTCATATAAGGAGTTTGTTCTTCATCTTGTCTTTTCATATTCATTTTCACTCCCATATAAAACTTTAAAGTTTTTATTTCTTTTAATGTCTTTTTAATAAATTTTTCAACATCGGGTTTCACTATTTCAATTGATTCAGCTATTGATGATGGACTGGGTTCTCCAAATTGAAAAATCCTTATTTTTATATGCCCTTTAAATGCCTCATCAGTGTTTTTAATATAATAGTCTCCCTTTACTTTAAACTCATTTTTCTTGTGTTTTTGTGATTGAAGATGTTGATTATAACTACTCTTCAAAACATCCTTTGAACAGATATCACAATGTTTTCTTTCCAACTCAAGAGGAGATATTTGATGAAATAGATTAAATGTGTGTTTGTTGGTTCGGAGGTGTTTTCTATAATGTTTATATTCGTGATTACAAACATCGCAGTACGTTGTATTCACCATATTTATAGAATAAAACTTTGCTTAAACTAAAATTTTCTTGATGAAAATTTCGTTTAATTTATAGGTGAATCTGTGCTTAAAAACATTTTATCCTCCAACTTTTTCACTTAATAAATACAATGTTTCAAGACACAAAAGACAAGTTTCAATCAATCTCTTCATCTGTTAAAGATACTGAGAAATATGTCAAGGATGTAAAATTGAACAAAGATAAATATAACAACTATTGGATAAAAACTATTATGGTAAATAATATGAGTTCTTCAATTTCCTTCAGTGGAAGGGCTTTTAGTATACCTGGTAGAACATCAATTAAAGTATTCTAACAAAAGTTTCTCCTCTCCTTCTAGTAATATATTCAAAACTAGAAAAAGCAATGAAACAAGAAAAAGTATCAAAGAACAAAAACCTTATGGATGAAGCTTTAGAAAGAAAAGATAAGACCATCTGTAATATGCAAGGAGAAATTTGTATTTTTTTCAACAACCCTAAAGATGTAAATCTTGATGAAATAAAGGATGTTAATATATCAGGTGAAATGACATTTCGCTCAATAGTAGTTAACGATAATTTTAAAATTACCTTTAATATAAAAAATGTTGTCGTTGAATCTGATAATGAAAAAGTATATCGATATCGATGGTAATATACAACTGAAAGTATAGATGAATTTCAGTTTAAGTAAAGTTTTACTTTATAAATATGCTAGACTTTCCTGATTCTCCATATGACAAATTTGAGAATTGTCCTGCGTGTGAAAGACAGGGATTAAACACAGAGTCAAAAGCCTATAAACAATGTATATTCTGTGATTATCTTCTAATTAATGATAATAAAAAATATAAAAAGTAAAATAATTCTTTTAGATTTACACCAAAAATGAATTACTTTACAAGATTGATTAGAGAAATGAATGTAAAGTATGAGGATGATAACACACCTTTCCTTACAAGGGAAGAAACTGAACGTATAAGAGAAATGTTCAAAGGATTGTTGTTGTATATTATTCATGGATGTAATTTTCAGGGAAATATCAACACAAGATATTGTATAAATAAAATAATGGATTATCTTGAAATTAAACCTGAACTTAGGATAAAATATAGAGTTTCTAAAAAAGCCAATAATAAATTAAATAACCTGTTTTTCAAATATATAAATGAATGATTTTTTACCTATTTGGGAAAATAAGATAAAATTTAACAACCATAAAAATCTCCCAAATTCATTAAGATGTCTCATAGTTGGTTCAAGTGGATGTGGAAAAACCTGCTTACTTTTAAAAATGCTCCTCACTCCCAACTTTTTAGATTATGATAATTTAATAATTTTCACAAAGTCGAAGTTTTCAACCAGAGTATCAACTACTCTCACAAGGTTTTAATGCTGGTCTTCAAAAAGAAGATATAATAGGTTTATTTAAACGTCAAAAAACCTAAATGATTATAACATTGAAGATATAATTCAACTATTTTGTGATACACAGAGATGTAAAAAGAAATCAAATCTTATAACTTGTATTCTTAGTGATAATACGGATGATATACCGTCTCCCAAGATTTGGATAAATCAAAAAAGAACCTCAAGTTATCTTTGATGATTGTGTTAATGAGAGAAACCAAACGGTAATGGACAGCTACTACACAAGACGGAGACATTCTTGTTGTAATTGTATTTATCTTAGTCAATCGTACTTTCAACTTCCTCGTCGTTCCATCAGAAACAATGCTAATACTTTTATTTTATTCAAGTTAAATTCAATAGATATCAATAATTTTTGGAGAGATAATTGTTCTACATTATGTAGTAAAAAGAAATTTGAGGATTATATGAAGCACACGACTGAAAAATATAAATATATTGTTGTGAAACAAGATGAGATATTAAGGTATATATTTTTTGTTTTATAAACAATTACATATATAAATGACATCTATTATTATAAATCTTGTGGGTAAATCTGCTTCTGGAAAAACTTTCATAAATCAAGGTTCTTGTGTAGTACAAATGACAATATTGCAAATTTACTTAACAAACACCCCGTGATACGCATTGTATCAACAACAACTAGAGCAATAAGACCTGGAGAAGTAAAAGGTGAAGATTATCACTATATTTCAGTGGAGGAACATATGCGATTGAGGAATGAAGGACAAATATTTGAGGAGGTTTCTCTTGGTACAACAAAATATTCACATTGTAAGAGTGAGTTAAAGAAACTAAAATCTGGTGGTGTTGGGATATTAGAAACTAATCCAGAAGGAACGAGACAAATTATTAAATATCTGAGCGGAGTGAAGATTTTATCATTCGGTTTTGATGTTGATGAAGAAACTCAACACAAACGTATGAAAAGCAGAGATGCAAGGATTAGTGAAGAAGAAATTACAACTCGCATTAATGTTAATAAAGAATTTGATGAAATATTTAAAGAAAAGGATTTATTTGAACACATCTACTTGAATGATGAAGAAAAGGAAAATTTCCCTGTTGATCTTTACAATTCATTAAATGATATTTTACAATAAATAAATGGATACAAAAGAAAGAGCAAGAAGATTTAAGGAACATCAAGAGTTGGTTTCAAAAGTTGTAAAACAACAGGAAGACATAAAGAAGAAACGCAGACAGAAACTAACGGGCGAAGAAGCATTTGAAAAAACAAGAGAAATTTTTTAAACCACTTTTAAAAACTTCCCAAGAAAAAATGAAAGATGTTTCCACAGTTCCCACAGTAGAATATACTCCTAGAAAGCTTCAAATGTTAAAAGATTTCAGTCAAATGACGGAGGAAGAATTAGAGCATTTAGGAGAATTAGAATATGATGATGAAGGTTTATTTCAACAACTGGAAGAGATTAATCAACCCCCTGATTATATTGTGAATGCTGTTCAAAACAATGAATATTCAGCGGATTCAAAACCAAAGCAGGACTCATTCCAACAGAACAACCAGCAATATTTCATCTTGTTCAAGAAAAGGTATTGATATTTAATGATGAATTAAGGTTCTTAAGTTCTGCTCAACCCCTGTTAAACTAACTCCGAGATTAATGTTTCTTCTCACAAAAGATGGAAGACAAGGTTCAACTGTGAGGGATGAATCAAAGTATATTGATAAACCATTGGATATGGAAAATAATGATGATAGAGTATATATTGATTTGCTGAACACTCTAAATTATAAGGTTATTCTTTCTGGTAAAAGTAGGAAGAATGAGAAGGAGAAACACATTATTCAGGCTTTAAGTATCCTTGGTTCAGGTATTAGTTTTCTTCCAAATGACCCATCGCAATTAGTTAATAGACTGTTATTGTTGTTCGGCAGTAAGAAGGCTGGAAATAACAATTGTTTTAATGAAGCATCAGCCATTTTAGACCAGTTGATGAACATGAAAATAATTAATAAATCTCAATATAAAGACATTTTAACTCATATTAAATAAGATGAGAAGCACAATCCTGAGTTTTAATTTCACAACAAGCGACCACACATCTTCATTCCCATACCCACTACAACTTGACACAACAAAAGAATATGAGGCATCTTTATTGTCCATGGAGACTTATAATACCTTATTTAATATAACCGAGAAAAATGACAAGTTTAGTTATAATCCGGGAAGTGGATACAAAACGATAACAGTCTCACCTGAGCATACGAGATTTCTCAAATATCTTCCGAAATTGCTCGCCTTATGAAAGAACAGCGTGATGAACCAAAAATATTGTTATAAACATTCAAAAACATACTTCAAAATCAACGATTAAAGTTAAAAATAACTACAAGGTTGATTTCACAATTGATAATTCATTTAGAGAGTTATTAGGTTTCTCCTCAAAAAAGATTGAAACTAATGGGACGTTTTACAGTGATAATGTCATTCAAATATCCTCAGGAATAAATTCGGTGTTAATTCACTGTGATTTGATTGATGGTGCTTATAATGATGGATTAAAAACAAATACAATATTTTCATTCAGCGCATACTCAACCCCAATTGGTTATAAATTCAATATGGAGCCTAAAAATTTGGTTTATCTACCTGTGTCAGGAAAACCATACACAGAGTAAATTTTAGGATAACCGACCAAGATAATCGTGGTGATCTCTTTTAATGGAGAAGTTATATCCATCAGAATTCACCTACGTGAAGTTTTTCAATAAATAAATACGATGGTTATTGTGAGGAAGCACGAGTTGGGAAAATATAAAATAATTACAGGGGATGGGATGTTCCTTTCCCCGTACTACAAGGGTGAAGGTATGTATCTTGGTAGAGGATACTATAAACCTAAGAGACAAAGGGGTGTTGGACATCAATTTAGAGGAGATGGGATAATTGATACTCTCATGGGTATTGGTTCAACTATTCTTAAACATAAAGACCTAATTGGTTCAACTGCTTCTGCTGTGGGAAATGTAGCAGGTGCTGTAAAGAGTATAAAAGATGCTCAGAAAGAATCTCATAAATTACAAGCAATAAAAGAAATTAAGAAAGGTAAAACTCAGTTGTCCCCCAAGAACGACAGAAAATAATTCAAATACTTGGATCAGGGTTTCAAAAGTTTTAACATCTTTTTTCCTAAATAAATACAAGTATGGAAGCAATTGATAGTATCTATGATTTGGATGATACTATTATTATCTCAAACTCCACTAAAAAAGAAGATTACTTCAAGGTAAATGCAATAACTGGAACAGACTGGAATACAAATGGTACAAAAAGTTTTGAAATAAATAATCAACAAACCTATTTGAATCTCTCCGAAAGTTTCTTGTTGTGTAAATTTAAATTCACTAAGGCTGGGAATAACACAAACGCTACACTTGTAAATGATTTCTTCTGGAAAATGTTTGATAGTGTGCGATTGTATATTGGAACACAAGAAGTTGAAGCGGTTGATTATGTCTCTGCTGTATCTGAAATGATGAAATTTACACTCTATACATTCAGTGATAGAATGGGAAAGGGGTCTGTCGAAGGTTTTATTCCTGATATGTCAACGGGAACAAACACAGACCCTGGATATATTCAAAGGAAAGGAATGTATAATGATGATACAAAAGCAGAAAATAGTTTTACTGTGGCAGTTCCTCTTAAAGGTATATTTGGATTTTGTGATTATGATAAAGTTCTGTATGGTCTTAAAATTAGATTTCAACTACAAAGGAATGATAATGAAAATAGATTGCTTTTTGGTGTTGGTAATGCTTTTGGTGATCAGAATAAATTTGTAATTGAGGAGATGAGTTGGTATATCAGTGAATATACTCCTAATCTTAAAACAGAAGAGATGTTGAATCGAAGACTTAACTCAAAAAACCACTCAGTGTATCATACCTCAAAAGAAGATGTCAACACGTTAAACTCAATCAAACTACTTACACGTGGAATTTGGGTGTTCTGGAAGGAAAGCCACGATATCTGTGGATGATTTTTAAAAAGCCAGATGGTGATACTGCGACTGATAAGAATAATGCATTGAGTGATAATGCTAAGGTGAAACAACTTCGCTGCTTTCTCTAGATGGAACATTTTATCCACGAGATAGATTGGAAATTAATTGGGAAAAAATGATTTTGCTGAAGCATACAAGTCTTACCAAAAGGTGTGTGAAAGTAATGGAAATAAAGAACCTATTTTGGATATGACAGCATTTAAAAGTTTGTATACAATCTATACGTTTGACCTGAGCGCTCAAAAAGAAACTATAAAGTCTAATCGAGTGGATACTTCCCTATACATTGAAAGAGGAGAGAGTGAAGAAGTTGATACATATTGTTTGCTTTTGGAAGAAACAGAATTGCAGATTAATACAGATAATGGTGTGATGATTAGTCTCACATAATTTTTTGTTAAATAAATGAGTGGCAAAGTACCAACTGGGGTATATGTTAATCAAATCAATCTTCATAAACTATCATCTTGTGTTCAAAATCAAAAGCCTTGTACGATTAACGTTAATACAATTCAGAGAAAAGGAGCAGTAAGAATTGATGTTTTGCTCACAAGAGAACAGGTTAAAATCTTGAATGACACTGGCTCACTTAAAATTAAAATGACAAAACCAATGTTGAAAAAATATTCAATAAGAGAGACGAGTGGAGGATTTCTCCCATTTCTAATTCCTTTATTTGCTGGTTTAAGTGCGGTTGGAGCATTGACGGGTGGTATTTCAACAGCGGTCAAAACTGCCAACGAAAGGAAGGCTCAACTCCAGGCTCAAAAAGAATTGGAAAGACATAACAAAGAGTTGGAGAAACAAATTAGTGGAAGTGGTGTAATTGTAGATTTTGCTGAAAAACTTGAAGGTCTGCCTGATAAAGCGAGATTGTTAGTTGGAGATATGCTTTCTTCTATAGCACAAGCAGGTGTAAAATTAACGAAAAGAGGTAATGGATTATATCTTTCTAATAAATAAATGAGCATTGATGAGTGGTTGAAAGAATTTGGAAAGAATACAACATCAAATTTACAACTTGCCAAATATTGTAAGAAATTAAAAATTCATAATGTGGTTATTTGTATGAGAGATGAATTAACAAATGTGTCGAAACATACAAAGAATATTATTATGAACTTAGAAGATAATGATGGGAACGGTTCTCATTGGGTTTGTATTTTTAATAGTCAAGACAAATATTATTTTGATAGTTTTGGTCTTCCACCACCTGTTGAAGTCATAAAATTCTTACAGAATGGTGTTTATCAAACATTTCAAGTCCAAGAATTAAATTCCAAGTGTTGTGGTCAATTATGTCTATATGTGTTATTTCAACTCAACAAAAATAAAAAATTTTATGATATTATTTTTAATCTAATATAAATGACTTATGTTGGTAAAGATGGTTCTATCTTTGGTGTATCTCAAGAACTGGATATTGATTTATCAAATTATTACACAAAGGCACAGGCTGAACGATATAAATATAATATAAACAAAAATATTAACATGAAAAATGCTTATAAATTAAAAATTATCCAAGCCCGACTGACGCGAATGACTTGGTGAGATTAAGCGATTTATCACAATATATATACTTAAATAAAACGGCTGTGTATTCTAAAGATACAGAAGTGTTGATATTATCTCCAGGTCATACAGAATTCACAGTTCGAATTAAAATAAATTTTTATAAAGAAGGGCGTATCGTTTGTATGAGAATAGAACAATGGGGGTATGATATGAATGATTTAGGGTATAATTGGTCATTTAAAATTAACCTCGAAGACCTGGAACAATTAAATCAGTCTCGTAAGGAAGAATATTATCCACTTGGTATCGAGAATGAGTTTTGTGGAGCCACGATTAGTAAACAACAAATAAAAGAATTTAATAAGGGTAAATATAATAATGGTTTTGCCCTTGTTTATCTCATGAAAACAGAAAAAACAGGATTATATATAATAAGTAAGGAAATACAAAATGATTTAACTATGGGAAGATGGGGAGGTGTTTCGTGCCATAATATTATTCTAACATATATTTCTAATACATAAATGACAGCAAGAAGGCTTCAAGAAAATTATCATTTCTGTGTTCAAGCATACCTTCAAGAAAAGGGTATTCGGTATTTTAATAAATATGTTCTACAACATAAGAATGAGGTATTTTCAATAAAAGATTGGCATTATGCTGATGTTGATAAACCGACAACTTTAGATTTAATTAGAATGTTAAATAATGAAAAAATTATAAGGTTAAGAAAAGGTAAGGCTCTTTTAGAAATTCAAAAGAAATTTTCTTGGTATTCTGTTGTAAATCAAATTATTTTGGATACAGGAATAACAAGAAATCCTGATGAATATATGTATAATATTCTATGGGGTGTAAACGATTCAAGTATAGTAAGGGATGAGGAAGGAGTTGAAGAAGAGAGGGAAGAGAGAGAGAAGGAGGAAAGAGAGAAGAGAGAGAGGGAGAAGAAAGAGAAGGAGGAAAAGGAGAAGAGAGAGAAGGAGGAAAAGGAGAAGAGAGAGAAGGAGGAAAGAGAGAATAGAGAGAGGGAGGAAAGAGAGAAGAGAGAGAGGGAGGAAAGAGAGAAGAGAGAGAGGGAGGAAAGAGAGAGAATGAATAAATATCAAAATATGGAAACCAGTGAGATTCAAAAAAGATTGGTGGTATTACAGAAAATAACTCAACCCACCGAGGAGGAAAACAAAGAATTGACAAGTCTATTTGCAATACTTTCGACAAGACTATTAGCATCGACAAGATATGGATTTTAATTCAAGTTTTTTCTTAAATAAATGGAGGAGAGAGTGAAGGCATTTCTAAGGATTCTTTATGTTTTAAAAATTAAGATTCAAATGTGCATGTTGGAAACTAAAAAGGTTTTTGCACTCTGCAGGAATTTTTCTCATAAATAAATGAGTTATTGTCTCAAATGTAAAAAGAAAACTAATACTAAAAATATTTCATATATTAAAAGTAAAAATAACAGGGTTATACAAAAAGGTATATGTTCGGTGTGTGGTTCAAAAAAATCAATTTATCTCCAAACACAAACTCGGAGGAGATATACAAAAGTTTTTATCAGGAAGTAAATTTACAACTACTGGAATACCAGGGGAATTACATCTTCCAGGTTATTCTTTCTGTGGTCCAGGCACAAACTTAGATAAAAGATTAGATGAGGCAGACAATCCTAAATCCTGGAGTAAACCAATCAATAGAGTTGATGAAGTGTGCATGAGACACGATATTGATTATGGGAATACCACAACGTTGGAAGAAAAGCATGAAGCCGATAGAGAAATGTTGTATAATTTGTCTCTGATACAAAATCCAACCTTGAGAGAAAAAGTTGATAGGTTCATCGTGAAGAAGATGATTAGTGCTAAATTGAAACTTGGACTTGCAAATTCAAACAACTTATAGGCTCTAATGATGCCATTAAGACTGAAGAGCAATTAGCTGATGAATTACATAAACCAATATTCACAAAGTTTCAGAGAAGGAAAGTTTATTCCAAGGAAGTTGATTATATCTGGTCTGCTGATTTGATTGAACTCAATAATGATAAGGGGTACAAGTATGCTTTAACCGTTATTGATTTGAGGAGTAGATATGCGTGGGTTGTCCCTTTAAAAAACAAAACAGGTAATACTCTTATGTTAGCTTTTCAACAGATATTTAATAAAAGTAAGAGAAAACCTAAGAAATTGTGGACTGATGAGGGTAGAGAGTTTTATAACAAGACATTTATGAATTTTCTAAAAAATAACAGTATTACATTATACAGTACCTTTAATGAAGGGAAGGCAGTTGTTGTTGAACGTTTTAATCGTACCTTAAAAGAGAGACTATATAAAAAATTCACACAACTCGGTTCACAACAATGGTCATCTTTTATTCAGGATATTGTGGATAAGTATAATGACACGATTCACACGTCAACGAATATGAAGCCATCAGAAACATTTACAAAATTAAAATATGAAAAAGAGATTAATGTCAGAAAACCTAAGTTCAAAGTTGGTGATATCGTAAGAATATATAGGTGGAAATCTCATTTTGAAAAGGGTTTTACTGAACGATGGACGAAAGAACTTTTTAAAATTGTTGATGTAATAGATACAGTTCCTTGGACTTATAAAATATATGATTTGGAAGGGGAAGAGATTTTAGGTTCATTTTATTCACAGGAATTACAAAAGACAAAACTAAGCAGATAATACACCTTTGTGGACACTAGAGGGACAAGTCCGAGGTGTATTACAGTATATAATGTGTGTCAAGGGGGACGTTCTTAGATCTGTGAACCCCAAACACAGAATCCTCAACTGAATAGTCAAGGCTTAACTTTTGTTTGTGTGTGTGTGTGCAATGGGAGCAATAGGTTGGCGCTTCACTCCCTCCTACTATACACCGTTGTGGACACTCGAGGGCCAAGTCCGAGGTGTATAACAGTATATAATGTGTGTCAAGGGGGACGTTCTTAGATCTGTGAACCCCAAACACAGAATCCTCAACTGAATAGTCAAGGCTTAACTTTTGTTTGTTGATGTGTATGTGTGTGTGTCCCAACCCTCACATTCAAAATCTCAACCCCAACCCTCACATTCAAAATCTCAACCCCAACTCAATCCTCGCCCAACACAATGTCTTTTTCAAAATGAGATTTCCACCTATATATATATATATTTTTACGTTTTTTTTTTTCTTCTTCCAATTCTGTCTTTTAAGGCTTTCAGGTTTGATGACGTAGAAAGAGGGAGTAAGCCTGCACTTTCTTCCCAGAACGAACAATGTATATTTTTTGTTTTTTTTTCTCTTCTTCCAATTCTGTCTTTTAAGGCTTTCAGGTTTGATGACGTAGAAAGAGGGAGTAAGCCTGCACTTTCTTCCCAGAACTTTCTTGATCTTGCTCCCATCAAGCACCATCCGACAAAGAACTACATCGATAGGTTTAGATCCCAAAGAGTGATAGCAACTCCAAAAGTCTCCAAAATATAAATAAATAAAATAATAATAATAATAATAAATAAATAAATAAATAAATAAAAGCCCCCAAAAAAGTTTCAAGTGTCCAACATAAACCCAACTTTCCAAGTCTTCAAGGTATAACCACATTCCCGTTGAGTTTCCAAGATATGTATCACATTGTGAGTTATCAATCCAGAACCCACATTTCAAGTATTCAAAGTAAAACCAACTTACAAAGTCTCTTAAGGATAACTCATTTACTGATTTTTTCAAAATTTGTGAGTCTCCAAGGTAGGCCCCATATTTAGAACCATCTTGGCAGAACCCTTTTCCTGAGTCTCCAAGGTAGTTATTTAAACCATCAAGGCAGAACTCATTTACTGATTTTTTCAAAATTTGTGAGTCTCCAAGGTAGGCCCCATATTTAGAACCATCTTGGCAGAACCCTTTTCCTGAGTCTCCAAGGTAGTTATTTAAACCATCAAGGCAGAACTCATTTACTGATTTTTTCAAAATTTGTGAGTCTCCAAGGTAGGCCCCATATTTAGAACCATCTTGGCAAAACCCTTTTCCTGAGTCTCCAAGGTAGTTATTTAAACCATCAAGGCAGAACTCATTTACTGATTTTTCAAAATTTGTGAGTCTCCAAGGTAAAACTTGTATTCTGGCTCATCAAGGTATAACTTGTTCAGTGGGTATTGTCTTGATAACTCACAATGAGTACTATTGCTGTAAAACTCTTTTTCAGGATTTTGCTGGTCTCCAAGGTATAACTCTTTGGTTGGGTCATCAAGGACGAACTCGTTCTGTGGGTCTTGGTCGCTCATAAGGTCTTCAACCAAGCCAACAATTTCGCCCCAAGTTGTAGCAAAAGCAGTATTTTCATTTCGTATTTCAGACACAATTTCCTGTGAGAGAAAATAATAATGTATTAATTAAGTTATTTAATTATTAAATGAGTATGCTTCAATCAAAGTTTGAAAATAGGAAAATAAAAAATCTTACCTCAATAGATAAGAGGTTTGAATCCAGTTCATCAACTTGAAGGTTTAGTTCCATAGAAGACAGAGAGTTCCAAGGAACACTAAAGTCATCCCACTCAAGGTCTTCAACCAAGCCAACAATTTCCCCAAGTTGTAGCAAAAGCAGTATTTTCAGATACAATTTCCTGTGAGAGAAAATAATAATGTATTAATTAAGTTATTTAATTATTAAATGAGTATGCTTCAATCAAAGTTTGAAAATAGGAAAATAAAAAATCTTACCTCAATAGATAAGAGGTTTGAATCCAGTTCATCAACTTGAAGGTTTAGTTCCATAGAAGACAGAGAGTTTGAGACAAGCACACAGAACACCATTGCCAGCAAGAACAAATGTTTAAAATGGAGCCTGGGTTTGAAGCTTTTATAGAGAAAGACTGGTGGGTGTGGTTTCCTTTGGAAATTCCCTGGGCAAGCCTAGGCAAGCCTTCATTGGGAAATTTTTCAAAACCATAACATCCTGTAATTTTCTAGTGATTTCTTTGTGAGTCAGAGATGAACTGGAAATGATGTAAGAGTGGGCGGGGCTTAGCAAAAGTAGGCGGAGCTTAGGAAAAGTGGGCGTGGCTTAGAAAAATACCTTATGAAAAGTGGGCGGAGCTTAGCAAAAGTGGGCGGGGCTTAGGAAAAGTGGGCGTGGCTTAGAAAAAATATCTTATGAAAAGTGGGCGGAGCTTAGCAAAAGTGGGCGGAGCTTAGGAAAAGTGGGCGTGGCTTAGAAAAATTACCTTATGAAAAGTGGGCGGGGCTTAACAAAAGTGGGCGGGGCTTAAAGAAAAGTGGGCGGGGCTTAACAAAAAATAACCTGTGGCTCAGGAGGTGGTCAAACAAGAGCATTAAGAGAAGTTTATCATTTCGTAATGGCACAAATGGGGTATCTTAAAAAATATAAAGATTCAAATGTTTTGTTTGTCAATATTTTAGATGGGGATTATTGTGCAAAGAAAATTAAACTATTGAAGGAATTTGAGAATGAACAAATCTTTATAGGTTCAATGAGTGAGCTGTTCAACCCCCAGGTGTTCAATTCAATGAGGTTCAACCTCCAAGTTAAAAGGGGAGACAAATAAATATACCTTGGGATAAAAAGGGGATTTATTTTTAGGGAAAAAATAAATCGCTGAAAATCGCCCATTCATTTACATGGGGAAAAGTGAGCCAGAATCAGTATTCTTACCCTACATATATATATATATATATATATATATATATATATATATATATATATATATATATATATATATATATATATATATATATATATATATATATATATATATATATATATATATATATATATATATATATATATATATATATATATATATATATATATATATATATATATATATATATATATATATATATATATATATATGTATATATATATATATATATATATATATATATATATATATATATATATATATATATATATATATATATATATATATATATATATATATATATATATATATATATATATATGTATATATATATATATATATATATATATATATATGTATGTATATATATATATATATATATATATATATATATATATATATATATATATATATATATATATATATATATATATATATATATATATATATATATATATATATATATATATATATATATATATATATATATATATATATATATATATATATATATATATATATATATATATATATATATATATATATATGTATATATATATATATATATATATATATATATATATATATGTATATATATATATATATATATATATATATATATATATATATATATATATATATATGTATATATATATATATATATATATATATATATATATATATATATATGTATATATATATGTATATATATATATATATATATATATATATATATATATATGTATATATATATATATATATATATATATA
>NC_140970.1:16503799-16518799 GCF_056783735.1 Eptatretus burgeri
CCTTGATGAGCCAGAATACAAGTTTTACCTTGGAGACTCACAAATTTTGAAAAAATCAAGAAATGAGTTCTGCCTTGATGGTTTAAATAACTACCTTGGAGACTCAGGAAAAGGGTTCTGCCAAGATGGTTCTAAATATGGGGCCTACCTTGGAGACTCACAAATTTTGAAAAAATCAGTAAATGAGTTCTGCCTTGATGGTTTAAATAACTACCTTGGAGACTCAGGAAAAGGGTTCTGCCAAGATGGTTCTAAATATGGGTCCTACCTTGGAGACTCACAAATTTTGAAAAAATCAGTAAATGAGTTATCCTTAAGAGACTTTGTAAGTTGGTTTTACTTTGAATACTTGAAATGTGGGTTCTGGATTGATAACTCACAATGTGATACATATCTTGGAAACTCAACGGGAATGTGGTTATACCTTGAAGACTTGGAAAGTTGGGTTTATGTTGGACACTTGAAACTTTTTTGGGGGCTTTTATTTATTTATTTATTTATTTATTATTATTATTATTTTATTTATTTATATTTTGGAGACTTTTGGAGTTGCGATCACTCTTTGGGATCTAAACCTATCGATGTAGTTCTTTGTCGGATGGTGCTTGATGGGAGCAAGATCAAGAAAGTTCTGGGAAGAAAGTGCAGGCTTACTCCCCTTTTTTACGTCATCAAACCTGAAAGCCTTAAAAGACAGAATTGGAAGAAGAGAAAAAACAAAAAATATACATTGTTCGTTCTGGGAAGAAAGTGCAGGCTTACTCCCCCTTTCTACGTCATCAAACCTGAAAGCCTTAAAAGACAGAATTGGAAGAAGAAAAAAAAAAACGTAAAAATATATATATATATATATATATATAGGTGGAAATCTCATTTTGAAAAAGACATTGTGTTGGGCGAGGATTGAGTTGGGGTTGAGATTTTGAATGTGAGGGTTGGGGTTGAGATTTTGAATGTGAGGGTTGGGACACACACACATACACATCAACAAACAAAAGTTAAGCCTTGACTATTCAGTTGAGGATTCTGTGTTTGGGGTTCACAGATCTAAGAACGTCCCCCTTGACACACATTATATACTGTTATACACCTCGGACTTGGCCCTCGAGTGTCCACAACGGTGTATAGTAGGAGGGAGTGAAGCGCCAACCTATTGCTCCCATTACACACACACACACACACAAACAAAAGTTAAACCTTGACTATTCAGTTGAGGATTCTGTGTTTGGGGTTCACAGATCTAAGAACGTCCCCCTTGACACACATTATATACTGTAATACACCTCGGACTTGTCCCTCTAGTGTCCACAAAGGTGTATTATCTGCTTAGTTTTGTCTTTTGTAATTCCTGTGAATAAAATGAACCTAAAATCTCTTTCCCTTCCAAATCATATATTTTATAAGTCCAAGGAACTGTATCTATTACATCAACAATTTTAAAAAGTTCTTTCGTCCATCGTTCAGTAAAACCCTTTTCAAAATGAGATTTCCACCTATATATTCTTACGATATCACCAACTTTGAACTTAGGTTTTCTGACATTAATCTCTTTTTCATATTTTAATTTTGTAAATGTTTCTGATGGCTTCATATTCGTTGACGTGTGAATCGTGTCATTATACTTATCCACAATATCCTGAATAAAAGATAACCATTGTTGTGAACCGAGTTGTGTGAATTTTTTATATAGTCTCTCTTTTAAGGTACGATTAAAACGTTCAACAACAACTGCCTTCCCTTCATTAAAGGTACTGTATAATGTAATACTGTTATTTTTTAGAAAATTCATAAATGTCTTGTTATAAAACTCTCTACCCTCATCAGTCCACAATTTTTTAGGTTTTCTCTTACTTTTATTAAATATCTGTTGAAAAGCTAACATAAGAGTATTACCTGTTTTGTTTTTTAAAGGAACAACCCACGCATATCTACTCCTCAAATCAATAACGGTTAAAGCATACTTGTACCCCTTATCATTATTGAGTTCAATCAAATCAGCAGACCAGATATAATCAACTTCCTTGGAATAAACTTTCCTTCTCTGAAACTTTGTGAATATTGGTTTATGTAATTCATCAGCTAATTGCTCTTCAGTCTTAATGGCATCATTAGAGCCTACAAGTTTTTTGAATTTCCAAGTCCAAGTTTCAATTTAGCACTAATCATCTTCTTCACGATGAACCTATCAACTTTTTCTCTCAAGGTTGGATTTTGTATCAGAGACAAATTATACAACATTTCTCTATCGGCTTCATGCTTTTCTTCCAACGTTGTGGTATTCCCATAATCAATATCGTGTCTCATGCACACTTCATCAACTCTATTGATTGGTTTACTCCAGGATTTAGGATTGTCTGCCTCATCTAATCTTTTATCCAAGTTTGTGCCTGGACCACAGAAAGAATAACCTGGAAGATGTAATTCCCCTGGTATTCCAGTAGTTGTAAATTTACTTCCTGATAAAAACTTTTGTATATCTCCTACGAGTTTGTGTTTGGAGATAAATTGATTTTTTTTTGAACCACACACCGAACATATACCTTTTTGTATAACCCTGTTATTTTTACTTTTAATATATGAAATATTTTTAGTATTAGTTTTCTTTTTACATTTGAGACAATAACTCATTTATTTATGAGAAAAATTTCTGCAGAGTGCAAAAACCTTTTTAGTTTCCAACATGCACATTTGAATCTTAATTTTTAAAACATAAAGAATCCTTAGAAATGCCTTCACTCTCTCCTCCATTTATTTAAGAAAAAACTTGAATTAAAATGAATAGCTTGACGATGCTAATAGTTTTGTTGAAAGTATTGCAAATAGACTTCTTAATTCTTTGTATTCCTCCCTGGTGAGATGAGTTAATTTCTTTAATACCTCTATTCTTTTTTGAATCTCACTGGTTTCCATATTTTGATATTTATTCATTCTCTCTCTTTCCTCCCTCTCTCTCTTCTCTCTTTCCTCCTTCTCTCTCTCCTCCTCCTCCTTTTCCTCCTCTTCCCTCTCTTCTTCAACTCCTTCCTCATCCCTTACTATACTTGAATCGTTTACACCCCATAGAATATTATACATATATTCATCAGGATTTCTTGTTATTCCTGTATCCAAAATAATTTTTTTACAACAGGAAACCAATAAAATTTCTTTTGAATTTCTAAAAGAGCCTTACCTTTTCTTAACCTTATAATTTTTTCATTATTTAACATTCTAATTAAATCTAAAGTTGTTGGTTTATCAACATCAGCATAATGCCAATCTTTTATTGAAAATACCTCATTCTTATGTTGTAGAACATATTTATTAAAATACCGAATACCCTTTTCTTGAAGGTATGCTTGGACACAGAAATGATAATTTTCTTGAAGCCTTCTTGCTGTCATTTATGTATTAGAAATATATGTTAGAATAATATTATGGCACGAAACACCTCCCCATCTTCCCATAGTTAAATCATTTTGTATTTCCTTACTTATTATATATAATCCTGTTTTTTCTGTTTTCATGAGATAAACAAGGGCAAAACCATTATTATATTTACCCTTATTAAATTCTTTTATTTGTTGTTTACTAATCGTGGCTCCACAAAACTCATTCTCGATACCAAGTGGATAATATTCTTCCTTACGAGACTGATTTAATTGTTCCAGGTCTTCGAGGTTAATTTTAAATGACCAATTATACCCTAAATCATTCATATCATACCCCCATTGTTCTATTCTCATACAAACGATACGCCCTTCTTTATAAAAATTTATTTTAATTCGAACTGTGAATTCTGTATGACCTGGAGATAATATCAACACTTCTGTATCTTTAGAATACACAGCCGTTTTATTTAAGTATATATATTGTGATAAATCGCTTAATCTCACCAAGTCATTCGCGTCAGTCGGGCTTGGATAATTTTTTAATTTATAAGCATTTTTCATGTTAATATTTTTGTTTATATTATATTTATATCGTTCAGCCTGTGCCTTTGTATAATAATTTGATAAATCAATATCCAGTTCTTGAGATACACCAAAGATAGAACCATCTTTACCAACATAAGTCATTTATATTAGATTAAAAATAATATCATAAAATTTTTTATTTTTGTTGAGTTGAAATAACACATATAGACATAATTGACCACAACACTTGGAATTTAATTCTTGGACTTGAAATGTTTGATAAACACCATTCTGTAAGAATTTTATGACTTCAACAGGTGGTGGAAGACCAAAACTATCAAAATAATATTTGTCTTGACTATTAAAAATACAAACCCAATGAGAACCGTTCCCATCATTATCTTCTAAGTTCATAATAATATTCTTTGTATGTTTCGACACATTTGTTAATTCATCTCTCATACAAATAACCACATTATGAATTTTTAATTTCTTACAATATTTGGCAAGTTGTAAATTTGATGTTGTATTCTTTCCAAATTCTTTCAACCACTCATCAATGCTCATTTATTTATTAGAAAGATATAATCCATTACCTCTTTTCGTTAATTTTACACCTGCTTGTGCTATAGAAGAAAGCATATCTCCAACTAACAATCTCGCTTTATCAGGCAGACCTTCAAGTTTTTCAGCAAAATCTACAATTACACCACTTCCACTAATTTGTTTCTCCAACTCTTTGTTATGTCTTTCCAATTCTTTTTGAGCCTGGAGTTGAGCCTTCCTTTCGTTGGCAGTTTTGACCGCTGTTGAAATACCACCCGTCAATGCTCCAACCGCACTTAAACCAGCAAATAAAGGAATTAGAAATGGGAGAAATCCTCCACTCGTCTCTCTTATTGAATATTTTTTCAACATTGGTTTTGTCATTTTAATTTTAAGTGAGCCAGTGTCATTCAAGATTTTAACCTGTTCTCTTGTGAGCAAAACATCAATTCTTACTGCTCCTTTTCTCTGAATTGTATTAACGTTAATCGTACAAGGCTTTTGATTTTGAACACAAGATGATAGTTTATGAAGATTGATTTGATTAACATATACCCCAGTTGGTACTTTGCCACTCATTTATTTAACAAAAAAATTATGTGAGACTAATCATCACACCATTATCTGTATTAATCTGCAATTCTGTTTCTTCCAAAAGCAAACAATATGTATCAACTTCTTCACTCTCTCCTCTTTCAATGTATAGGGAAGTATCCACTCGATTAGACTTTATAGTTTCTTTTTGAGTGCTCAGGTCAAACGTATAGATTGTATACAAACTTTTAAATGCTGTCATATCCAAAATAGGTTCTTTATTTCCATTACTTTCACACACCTTTTGGTAAGACTTGTATGCTTCAGCAAAATCATTTTTTCCCAATTAATTTCCAATCTATCTCGTGGATAAAATGTTCCATCTAGAGAAACGCGAAGTTGTTTCACCTTAGCATTATCACTCAATGCATTATTCTTATCAGTCGCAGTATCACCATCTGGCTTTTTAAAAATCATCCACAGATATCGTGGCTTTCCTTCCAGAACACCCAAATTCCACGTGTAAGTAGTTTGATTGAGTTTAACGTGTTGACATCTTCTTTTGAGGTATGATACACTGAGTGGTTTTTTTGAGTTAAGTCTTCGATTCAACATCTCTTCTGTTTTAAGATTAGGAGTATATTCACTGATATACCAACTCATCTCCTCAATTACAAATTTATTCTGATCACCAAAAGCATTACCAACACCAAAAAGCAATCTATTTTCATTATCATTCCTTTGTAGTTGAAATCTAATTTTAAGACCATACAGAACTTTATCATAATCACAAAATCCAAATATACCTTTAAGAGGAACTGCCACAGTAAAACTATTTTCTGCTTTTGTATCATCATTATACATTCCTTTCCTTTGAATATATCCAGGGTCTGTGTTTGTTCCCGTTGACATATCAGGAATAAAACCTTCGACAGACCCCTTTCCCATTCTATCACTGAATGTATAGAGTGTAAATTTCATCATTTCAGATACAGCAGAGACATAATCAACCGCTTCAACTTCTTGTGTTCCAATATACAATCGCACACTATCAAACATTTTCCAGAAGAAATCATTTACAAGTGTAGCGTTTGTGTTATTCCCAGCCTTAGTGAATTTAAATTTACACAACAAGAAACTTTCGGAGAGATTCAAATAGGTTTGTTGATTATTTATTTCAAAACTTTTTGTACCATTTGTATTCCAGTCTGTTCCAGTTATTGCATTTACCTTGAAGTAATCTTTTTTAGTGGAGTTTGAGATAATAATAGTATCATCCAAATCATAGATACTATCAATTGCTTCCATACTTGTATTTATTTAGGAAAAAAGATGTTAAAACTTTTGAAACCCTGATCCAAGTATTTGAATTATTTTCTGTCGTTCTTGGGGGGACAACTGAGTTTTACCTTTCTTAATTTCTTTTATTGTTTGTAATTTATGAGATTCTTTCTGAGCATCTTTTATACTCTTTACAGCACCTGCTACATTTCCCACAGCAGAAGCAGTTGAACCAATTAGGTCTTTATGTTTAAGAATAGTTGAACCAATACCCATGAGAGTATCAATTATCCCATCTCCTCTAAATTGATGTCCAACACCCCTTTGTCTCTTAGGTTTATAGTATCCTCTACCAAGATACATACCTTCACCCTTGTAGTACGGGGAAAGGAACATCCCATCCCCTGTAATTATTTTATATTTTCCCAACTCGTGCTTCCTCACAATAACCATCGTATTTATTTATTGAAAAACTTCACGTAGGTGAATTCTGATGGATATAACTTCTCCATTAAAAGAAATCACACGATTATCTTGGTCGGTTATCCTAAAAATTTACTCTGTGTATGGTTTTTCCTGACACAGGTAGATAAACCAAATTTTTAGGCTCCATATTGAATTTATAACCAATTGGGGTTGAGTATGCGCTGAATGAAAATATTGTATTTGTTTTTAATCCATCATTATAAGCACCATCAATCAAATCACAGTGAATTAACACCGAATTTATTCCTGAGGATATTTGAATGACATTATCACTGTAAAACGTCCCATTAGTTTCAATCTTTTTTGAGGAGAAACCTAATAACTCTCTAAATGAATTATCAATTGTGAAATCAACCTTGTAGTTATTTTTTACTTTAATCGTTGATTTTGAAGTATGTTTTTGAATGTTTATAACAATATTTTTTGGTTCATCACCCTGTTCTTTCATAAGACGAGCAATTTCGGAAGATATTTGAGAAATCTCGTATGCTCCGGGTGAGACTGTTATCGTTTTGTATCCACTTCCCGGATTATAACTAAACTTGTCATTTTTCTCGGTTATATTAAATAAGGTATTATAAGTCTCCATGGACAATAAAGATGCCTCATATTCTTTTGTTGTGTCAAGTTGTAGTGGGTATGGGAATGAAGATGTGTGGTCGCTTGTTGTGAAATTAAAACTCAGGATTGTGCTTCTCATCTTATTTAATATGAGATAAAATGTCTTTATATTGAGATTTATTAATTATTTTCATGTTCATCAACTGGTCTAAAATGGCTGATGCTTCATTAAAACAATTGTTATTTCCAGCCTTCTTACTGCCGAACAACAATAACAGTCTATTAACTAATTGCGATGGGTCATTTGGAAGAAAACTAATACCTGAACCAAGGATACTTAAAGCCTGAATAATGTGTTTCTCCTTCTCATTCTTCCTACTTTTACCAGAAAGAATAACCTTATAATTTAGAGTGTTCAGCAAATCAATATATACTCTATCATCATTATTTTCCATATCCAATGGTTTATCAATATACTTTGATTCATCCCTCACAGTTGAACCTTGTCTTCCATCTTTTGTGAGAAGAAACATTAATCTCGGAGTTAGTTTAACAGGGGGTTGAACAGAACTTAAGAACCTTAATTCATCATTAAATATCAATACCTTTTCTTGAACAAGATGAAATATTGCTGGTTGTTCTGTTGGAATGAGTCCTGCTTTGGTTTTTGAATCTGCTGAATATTCATTGTTTTGAACAGCATTCACAATATAATCAGGGGGTTGATTAATCTCTTCCAGTTGTTGAAATAAACCTTCATCATGTTCTAATTCTCCAATATGCTCTAATTCTTCCTCCGTCATTTGACTGAAATCTTTTAACATTTGAAGCTTTCTAGGAGTATATTCTACTGTGGGAACTGTGGAATCATCTTTCATTTTTTCTTGGGAAGTTTTTAAAAGTGGTTTAAAAAATTTCTCTTGTTTTTTTTCAAATGCTTCTTCGCCCGTTAGTTTCTGTCTGCATTTCTTCTTTATGTCTTCCTGTTGTTTTACAACTTTTGAAACCAACTCTTGATGTTCCTTAAATCTTCTTAAATCTTAAATTCAAGTAGATGTGTTCAAATAAATCCTTTTCTTTAAATATTTCATCAAATTCTTTATTAACATTAATGCGAGTTGTAATTTCTTCTTCACTAATCCTTGCATCTCTGCTTTTCATACGTTTGTGTTGAGTTTCTTCATCAACATCAAAACCGAATGATAAAATCTTCACTCCGCTCAGATATTTAATAATTTGTCTCGTTCCTTCTGGATTAGTTTCTAATATCCCAACACCACCAGATTTTAGTTTCTTTAACTCACTCTTACAATGTGAATATTTTGTTGTACCAAGAGAAACCTCCTCAAATATTTGTCCTTCATTCCTCAATCGCATATGTTCCTCCACTGAAATATAGTGATAATCTTCACCTTTTACTTCTCCAGGTCTTATTGCTCTAGTTGTTGTTGATACAATGCGTATCACGGGGTGTTTTTTAAGTAAATTTACAATATTCTCATTTGTACTACACAAGAACCTTGATTTATGAAAGTTTTTTCCAGAAGCAGATTTACCCACAAGATTTATAATAATAGTTGTCATTTATATATGTAGTTGTTTATAAAACAAAAAATATATCCCTTAATATCTCATCTTGTTTCACAACAATATATTTATATTTTTCAGTCGTGTGCTTCATATAATCCTCAAATTTCTTTTTACTACATAATGTAGAACAATTATCTCTCCAAAAATTATTGATATCTATTGAATTTAACTTGAATAAAATAAAAGTATTAGCATTGTTTCTGATGGAACGACGAGGAAGTTGAAAGTACGATTGACTAAGATAAATACAATTACAAGAAGAATGTCTCCCTCTTGTGTAGTAGCTGTCCATTACCGTTTGGTTTCTCTCATTAACACAATCATCAAAGATAACGAGGTTCTCTTTTGATTTATCCAAATCTTGGGGAGACGGTATATCATCCGTATTATCACTAAGAATACAAGTTATAAGATTTGATTTCTTTTTACATCTCTGTGTATCACAAAATAGTTGAATTATATCTTCAATGTTATAATCATTTAGTTTTTTTTGACGTTTAAATAAACCTATTATATCTTCTTTTTGAAGACCAGCATTAAAACCTTGTGAGAGTAGTTGATACTCTGGTTGAAAACTCGACTTTGTGAAAATTATTAAATTATCATAATCTAAAAAGTTGGGAGTGAGGAGCATTTTTAAAAGTAAGCAGGTTTTTCCACATCCACTTGAACCAACTATGAGACATCTTAATGAATTTGGGAGATTTTTATGGTTGTTAAATTTTATCTTATTTTCCCAAATAGGTAAAAAATCATTCATTTATATATTTGAAAAACAGGTTATTTAATTTATTATTGGCTTTTTTAGAAACTCTATATTTTATCCTAAGTTCAGGTTTAATTTCAAGATAATCCATTATTTTATTTATACAATATCTTGTGTTGATATTTCCCTGAAAATTACATCCATGAATAATATACAACAACAATCCTTTGAACATTTCTCTTATACGTTCAGTTTCTTCCCTTGTAAGGAAAGGTGTGTTATCATCCTCATACTTTACATTCATTTCTCTAATCAATCTTGTAAAGTAATTCATTTTTGGTGTAAATCTAAAAGAATTATTTTCCTTTTTATATTTTTTATTATCATTAATTAGAAGATAATCACAGAATATACATTGTTTATAGGCTTTTGACTCTGTGTTTAATCCCCGTCTTTCACACGCAGGACAATTCTCAAATTTGTCATATGGAGAATCAGGAAAGTCTAGCATATTTATAAAGTAAAACTTTACTTAAACTGAAATTCATCTATACTTTCAGTTGTATATTACCATCGATATCGATATACTTTTTTTCATTATCAGATTCAACGACAACATTTTTTATATTAAAGGTAATTTTAAAATTATCGTTAACTACTATTGAACGAAATGTCATTTCACCTGATATATTAACATCCTTTATTTCATCAAGATTTACATCTTTAGGGTTGTTGAAAAAAATACAAATTTCTCCTTGCATATTACAGATGGTCTTATCTTTTCTTTCTAAAGCTTCATCCATAAGGTTTTTGTTCTTTGATACTTTTTCTTGTTTCATTGCTTTTTCTTGTTTTGAATATATTACTAGAAGGAGAGGAGAAACTTTTGTTAGAGATACTTTAATTGATGTTCTACCAGGTATACTAAAAGCCCTTCCACTGAAGGAAATTGAAGAACTCATATTATTTACCATAATAGTTTTTATCCAATAGTTGTTATATTTATCTTTGTTCAATTTTACATCCTTGACATATTTCTCAGTATCTTTAACAGATGAAGAGATTGATTGAAACTTGTCTTTTGTGTCTTGAAACATTGTATTTATTAAGTGAAAAAGTTGGAGGATAAAATGTTTTTAAGCACAGATTCACCTATAAATTAAACGAAATTTTCATCAAGAAAATTTTAGTTTAAGCAAAGTTTTATTCTATAAATATGGTGAATACAACGTACTGCGATGTTTGTAATCACGAATATAAACATTATAGAAAACACCTCCGAACCAACAAACACACATTTAATCTATTTCATCAAATATCTCCTCTTGAGTTGGAAAGAAAACATTGTGATATCTGTTCAAAGGATGTTTTGAAGAGTAGTTATAATCAACATCTTCAATCACAAAAACACAAGAAAAATGAGTTTAAAGTAAAGGGAGACTATTATATTAAAAACACTGATGAGGCATTTAAAGGGCATATAAAAATAAGGATTTTTCAATTTGGAGAACCCGGTCCATCATCAATAGCTGAATCAATTGAAATAGTGAAACCCGATGTTGAAAAATTTATTAAAAAGACATTAAAAGAAATGAAAACTTTAAAGTTTTATATGGGAGTGAAAATGAATATGAAAAGACAAGATGAAGAACAAACTCCTTATATGAGAACAGATCTTCATTTTATAACATCATTTCAAGATTTTTTGAATAGTGGGGTTTATGAAGAACTATCAAGACAAGAGGAGGATGTTGATAATACAGTGGTAGGAAGTGGATTCAATATTAAAAAAATCATCTTTTTAGATATACACATTCTAAAATCAAACCCTCTTAAAGCTTTTTCTTATATTGAATTACCAAAAGAAATAAAACTAAAGAAGGCAGTTGTTAATATTAAGAACAATGATAATAAATGTTTTCTCTGGTCTGTTCTTGCTCACTTACATCCACCAAAATGTAATTCAGAAAGAGTAAAACAATATATGAAATATGAGAATACCTTGGACATTAAAGATTTTAAATTCCCAATGCCATTAACAGATATTCCTAAATTTGAGAAAAAGAATAATCTTTCTATTAATGTATATGGATTAACGGATACAAACAAAGTTCAAATATTAAAAATTTCAAACAACTATAAAAATGAAGAAACACACATTGACCTTTTATATTTTAGTGTTGGAAAGAATTCACATTACACATACATCAATAATTTATCAAGATTAATCTCTTCTCAGGTATTCAGAACAGCAAACAAAATATATCCTTGTAAGCGATGTCTTAATTCATTTCATACAAAAGAACGATTAGAACAACATTCAAAATATTGTAGTAATCATAAATCAGCTGTAATTACAATGCCTAAACCTGGTGAAAAGATTTATTTTGAAGATTATAATAAATCTATCATGCACCCATTTGTGATATACGCTGATTTTGAATGTATCCTTAAAAAGATAAATACTGCTTCTCCTAATCCAAAAGAACCATATACAAATAAATATCAAAAACATATTCCTTGTGGTTTCTGTTATTATATCAAATCATCTGTTGGAGAAAAGTATAACAAACTTGAACATTATCGTGGAAAAAATGCTTCACAAGAGTTTGTAAAACGATTAGAAAAGGATTGTATAAGACTCACTAAATTAATGAAAGAAACAAATGAACCGATGAAATTAACCAAAGAAGAAAAATTAGAATTTAGAATGAACAATATCTGTCATATTTGTGAGGGGGAAATTAAGGAGTCTAAAGTTAGAGACCATTGTCATCTTACTGGTAAATATAGAGGTCCCGCTCATTCCTGTTGTAATCTTAATTATAAATTACCTTCTTTTATTCCAGTCTTTCTTCACAACAGCGCCAACTATGATACACATCTATTTATAAATGAACTTTCAAAAACACCAGGGAATATTTCTGCTATAACAAACACAAGTCAAAAGTATATTTCATTTTCAAAAATGATATTCACAAAACCTTTAACTCGTATTAGGTTTTTAGATTCTTACAAGTTTATGGGAACACCACTAGCCTACCTCGCATCAAATCTAAGCTCCACGGACTCTTTTCCAAATCTTAATTCATTCTTTCCAAAAGAGGAAATTCTCACTCAAGAGGAAATTCAGATTAAAGAGAGAATTCAAAGTAAAGAGGAAACTCTAATTAATGAAGAAATTCTAACTGAAGATGAAATTCTAATTATAAAGAAAATTCGAACTAAAGAGGAAATTCAGATTAAAGATGAAATTCTGATTAAAGAAGGAATTCTTACGAGAGAGGAAATTCAAACAAGGAATGAAATTCAAAGTAAAGAGAAAATTCTTACAAGTAAGGGAATTTATCCTTATGATTATATGGATTCATTTATGAGATTTAAAGAAACACAACTTCCTTCAAAAGAAAGTTTCTATAATAACCTTTATGAAGAAGAGATAAGTGATAAGGAATATAAACACGCACAAGAAATATGGAAAATATTTAAGATAAAGAACCTTGGAGAATATCACGATTTATATCTAAAAACAGATGTTTTATTGTTAGCTGATGTGTTTGAAGCTTTTAGATCACTCTGTCATAATAAAAATTGTTATGGATTAGATCCTGCCCACTATTTCACAGCTCCTGGTTTAGCTTGGAGTGCAATGTTGAAAATGACAAAACAAGATATAGATTTAATCAGTGATGTGGATATGCTTTTGATGATTGAGAAGTCCAAGAGAGGTGGAATATCACAAGTATGTTCAAAAAGATATGCTAAAGCAAATAATAAATATCTTCCAAATTATGATAGTGAAAAAGATAGTAATTATTTGATGTATTTTGATGCTAATAATTTGTATGGATGGGCAATGTCTCAATCTCTGCCTTATGGTAAATTAGAGTGGGTGGAAGAAAAGGATTATGAAAAGGCTTTGATGAATATTGTTATTTCTTCTCAAGAGGAATTGAATGACGAAGAAGAAGGTTATTATTTTGAAGTTGATTTGAGGTACCCGAGTGATCTTCATAATAAGCATAAAGATCTTCCTTTTGCATGTGAGAAAGAAACTCCAAAGAAAGAATGGTTAAGTGATTATCATAAAAGTTTTAATATTAAAGGTAAATCAACAGAAAAGTTATTAACAACATTCTATGATAAAGAGGGATATGTTTTGCATCAGAGAAGCTTAAAACAGTTTTTGAGAGAAGGATTGAGAGTAGCTAAAATTCATAGAGTTTTAAAATTTAAACAAAGTCCTTGGGTGAAAAAGTATATTCAATTTAATACAGATATGAGAGCAAATACAAAAGTAAAATTTGAAGGGGACTTTTATAAATTAATGAATAATGCTGTATTTGGAAAGACTATGGAAAATGTTAGAAACAGGCAAAACATTAGATTCGCAACATCTTGGAAAGAAGCTTCGAGATTGATAAATAAACCAAGTTTTGAGAGAGAAGAGGTTTTTTCAGAGAACTTTTCTGCAATTCATATGAAAAAGGAAAGTATTGTAATGGATAAACCAATTTATATTGGAACAGCAGTTCTTGATTTATCAAAGATATTGATGTATGATTATTTGTATAATGACTTAAAGAAAGAGTATGGTGAAAATGTTTCATTGTTGTATATGGATACTGATAGTTTTATCCTAGATATAAAAACTGATGATGTTTATGAAGATATGAAGAAAAATATTGGAGTATATGATACAAGTAATTTCAGCAAGAAGAGTGAGTTATTTTCCAAAAAGAATGAAAAGGTTATTGGTAAGTTTAAGGATGAGTTGGGTGGAAAAGTAATGAGTGAGTTTATTGGATTGAGAGCAAAGGCATATGCTTATAAGTATGGTGAACAGATTGATAAGAGGTTAAAGGGAATAAAGAAATATGTAATAAAGAAATCAATAACTTTTAGAAATTATTATAATTGTTTGATGAATAAGAAAGAAGAATATAGGAAAATGAATACAATAAGAAGTTATAAACATAACATATATAGTGAAGAAGTAAATAAAAAGGCATTAGGAGCCTTTGATGATAAGAGATTTATTTTAGATAATGGAATAGATTGTGTTCCATATGGATATTGTATGATAGAGTGTATAAAATAGATTATGTTTTAACGATGGGAAGATGGGTTAGGTTTTTAAGGGCTACCGCCGTTTTTTTCACAATATATAAATGGTTAAACCAAGTATTAATCAAACTAAAGAGTGGAGAAAATCTCAGTCTTGGTATATAAATGGAAAACATAATGAATGTGAAAAATATCAAATAAGTCTTATTGAAAAAATAACTAAAACAAAGGTAAATAAAACAAATAAGCGAATTAATTTAAAAACTAGTAAGTTAGAGGATGTAAAGAAAAAAATGAATATCCTTGAATGGACTGAAAACTTTGATGGTTATC
>NC_140970.1:16523799-16573799 GCF_056783735.1 Eptatretus burgeri
GGGCCACGTGACGGGTCGGGGCCAATCGGAGCGCCCAATTCAGGTGATGATGTTTCGCTTCGGCATGGCCCCTCCCCCCACGCTGCAAGTCCTATAAAGGTCGCAGTGGTCCCTCTGCCTTTCTCTTTTCCGCCTCTCTCTCTCTCACTCTGTCCTCGTCCTCCTCGACGTCGCCGCGACCCGCCTCCTGCTGCCTGGACTCCGCGCCTTATCTCCACCCACATGACGTCGACCCCACCCGCCGACTGGTCCCGCCTACCACTCCGTACATGCCCTTGGACTCCACCCCTTCTCCACTCAAGTCCATCCTTCATGAACATGGTCTCCACACATGCTGTTGAAGCCAGAGAGATGCGCCAGCTACTGGGTACCACACCATGGAGCATCCCCCCCCCTCCCTCCAGAAAACGGATTGGTGGCGCGTCATCCTACCAAGCACAAAGGTACCGAGATCGTAGCCTCAACTCCTTTCCCTTCCTGTTTCAATACTTCCTCTTCATTGGGGTGTGTGTGTGTGTGTGTGTGTGTGTGTGTGTGTGTGTGTGTGTGTGTGTGTGTGTGTGTGTGTGTGTGTGTGTGTGTGTGTGTGTGTGTGTGTGTGTGTGTGTGTGTGTGTGTGTGTTTGTCCTGGTGCCTGTCTGCTGAAGTAAGACTGCAGAAGATCATTATTGTTATTGTTGTTATTATTTTCATGTTAATTCTGCTCTGTGTCCGCTTTTGTAAGTTGCTTGATATTTGCTGCACCACACCTCTCTCCCCAATAAATCTTGATCGTGCCACATACCATTCCTCACCGATTGTTAATAAACTATTATTAGAAATGTTCCCTGCTCCTTTCTGTCTTTTCTTTCATTGATCCAGCATTGTCCGAATACTAGTTTAGCCAGGACTTTATTCCCAACGATCCGTTCCTTCCAGCCGGTACCTCCTTGGCAGTGTCGCTCAGCTGCATCGAATCCGGTAAAGTGATCTGGTTTGGAGAAGCTGTACTGAGGGTGTGTTCCCCGGCAATTAAATCACGTGATTAATTAGGGAACTCGATTAACCCACAAACGGGAGGACCCTAGGTCACGCGGTTGAGTTATTGCCGTCTACGGTGGGTTAAGCAACCTGCCGCGTCCTGGAATTATCCGTGTGCGACGGCCTACAATTCCAGGGAGTCTGGTGGGAGCTGAGATAGTGGTCACCACGAGGTGGGGGATAGTGCTCCCCACCTCGTGGTCTTCTCACCTGACCCCCGGCCCACAAGAATATATATATATATATATATATATATATATATATATATATATATATATTTAAACAAATATATATATAACAGATAAATACAAATATATATATATATATATATATATATATATATATATATATATATATATATATATATGGATATATATTTTTGCGGAAATGGCCCTTAGTGTGTTATTAAATATTGGATTAGCCCAGATCCCCCATTATATGCATGTTTAGCCAGGTTGTTTGGTAAATGGACGTTACCTGTGTGTCGGGAGGTGTAAGAGGCTGTTTATTGTTTGTACAGTGGTGGTGGACCGAGAGGTTCTTCTTCTTCCTTCCTCTCTCCGGACAATAGTTCCCGCCCAGCTCTCTGATGGGGATTGGCCGAGAGAAGGATGTGAAACTGGAGGGAGGAGCCGGTCGGCTTTTGAGGCGAGCGAGCGCCAGAATGGCAGTGGTGGATCTGCCGAGGGAGTAACTGAGCCTGAGTGTCTGTCGGCTTCATAAAGGGGCGGCCCCAAAAGAAAAAGGAGAAGTGAAACTGCAGTCAGCCGAGAGGCGAGAGGGAAACTGAGCGCACCGCGTCTCCCATTTGGCAGTAAGAGAAACTGCCTGCGTGTCGAGTCTGCCATTTTGGAAGTGGGAGAGGCCGCCTGCACGTCGAGTCGGGTGATCGACTTTGTGGAAGAGTGCTTTTGGCTGGCGGTGCCTCATCAGCCACGGACCCATCCTGCGGAGCCCAAAACCTCAATTTGGCCTTGTCTGGTGAACAGGCCAGGCCTGGACTTGTATGCTGGATCTTGTGAAAAGCCAGCTGGAGCATACCACCATGGATCATTTGCTCTGGTGCAGTTGACCTCACGGGGTCTCAACGCGCCGAAGCTGCATGCGTGAGGGCTGAGACAAATGGACGATGCCGCGATTTTGCCATGCGGCGTGTTTCAGCTTGGGTGCTCGAATCCTTGGACATTAGCTTGTCATGAACCACATTCGGGCCTTTGACACTTTTCCTCTCGTCCATGAAGCATCACCAACACTCTGTGTCTTGTCTGCATGCTGTCCCTGTCTTGTCTGCATGTTGTCTGAGGTTTATCTCGTTAGGGTCTCCTTCGAAACCCGTAATCTTTAGCTCCCAAGTTAAGAACGGGTTATAGATTAATTATAACATTGTCGTGAATGCTTTGCTTGTGTTGTGTTCGCCGATGTGCCCCAATAAATCTGGCTGATTCGTATGAAGTTTCCGCTTTGAATTAATTCGTGCCGCCAAGGAACAATCCCCTCGATTTGGATATAAAAACCAAAATGGTTACAGATGGGCAGAATTCGCTCGGTCTCTGACAAACCAGTCTGTAACCGGGGTCTATTCCCCCAACTGGTAAGGTCCAGTTGTACGTTGGTATCGCGATTTGAGATGCTTGACCCGAGGCCTGTGCCGATCCAGCCGGCGTTGTAACCCCGGAGACGGCGGTGGTTAAGTGACGCCGAATATTCAACATTTGGCTTTCGAGAGAAGGGTGCGAAAACCCAAACTGGCTACCGATTGGAGCCGATTTGGGTGGCATTCGAATCCCCCCACCAGGGATCCTTAACACTGGTAGTCAGGATTGGGATGTGAACCCATCCACCCCCATAAATTTGCAGGACACCAATTCAACAACAACTGGTGGCGTTGGCACCTCGAACATTGGTTACGAGAGGCGTGGGGAAAATAGAAAAAAAACCGTTTTCTTTGCCAAATACCCCAGCCCAAACCCCCCCCCCCCAAAAAAAAAAACCCCCCAGCCAAATTTGCTTTGATTTTTTTTTGAGCGGATCGGGTGTAAAACTTCGAAATTATAAAGAAAAATGGAGTCGCAAAATGGCAGCGCGGCTCCACCTCAGTGCAGCGCGAAGCGGGAGAAGGTTACTATAAATAGCACAACGAACCGCACAGCACGAAGAAAACATTCCCGCCCACCGGTTCAAACCACGTGGACACGGTATGCGCCATGGCAAATGAATCAGGACGCCAACGCTTACATTGGCGAGATTCATACACGATTGGCGGATGCCTTGGAGCAGTGGAGGTGTGGTGATAATTATATAGAGGAGTTACAAATTAAATTGGACGAGGCACAACGGCACGCAGACAAGGTTCAGGAAAATTATGTGCACGGGGAGTCACAACAATTGGCCGATGCACAGGAATTAATTCGAGGGCAGGAAAAGGACATTGCCAACACAGACGAGGTACGGGAAGATTTTGTGCACAGGGAGTCACAGCGATTGGCTGACACACAGGAACGAATTCGGGGGCTGGATGAGGACTTGGCTAACACAGGCGTGGAACTAAGTGGAGAAATGATTAAAGTAGAGTGGTTTACCCGTAGGGTGTTGGAACTTGAGAAGAGCGAACTTAACAAAAGAAAAGAGGAGGAGCAAATTAGTAACTCCCGGGATAGGAAGAGCTTGGAGGAAGAATGGAAAATAAAGCTGGAAAAAGAAAAACGGGAACACGATTTGGAATTGGAACTAGTGAGGGGGAAGGTAAGAACAGGCAATCAGATAAGAGAAATCCAAGAAGAGACGACAGAAAGAAAAAAGAAATATCCGGAACAACGAAAGGAATACGGTAAGAAAATGGACGAAATGAGGAGGGAATCATGCGAAAGAGGTGTGGAGATGAGCAAGAAATTAGAAAAAAAGTTTCTGAGTTACAGAAACACCAAAACAGAGAGAGGGAATTGCAAAACGAGTTGAGGATGTTAAGAGAGGACAGAAAGAGAACGGAGAATGAAACGATAAGGAACCACACTGTGCAGATCGAACAGTTATAAGCCAAAGCAAGGTTGGAGTACGCGGAGATGTTGGAAGAACAACGATTGAAGCAGAAAAGGGAAATCAATAAATTGAAGGAAACGACTAGATTGGAGAATGAGGAACAAGAGAGACAGTGGGAGAGGAAACAAAAAGAACATGAATTTGAAATTGACCAACTAAAGGAGAGAGCAAGGTTGGAGTACGCGGAGATAGTAAAAGAACAAGAAATGAAGCAGGAAAGGGAAATCGACCAATTGAGAGAAACGACGACATTGGAGAACGAGGAACATAGTGGAGCAGCAGGGGCCAGAAAAGAGGCTTATTTAGTGAGATACCCGCACCAGCAGTACTACATTTTCTAATGTGGTTATTATTGATCACCTACTATCACTGTACATGCAAACCAATGATGCCAGTCTGGGAAATGGTGGCATTCTGAGAAATAGGTCAATTAAGGTCGTTGACCCCTGAATTTGGCAATATATACTAAAACGGCTATAGTTTTTATAATTGCATTGTTACAATACCTTGATATACATCAAACTGATCCTAAGACAATAGGATATAATATGCAATAACAAAAAAACATGTGGCTGATAATTGTAAGTGCAGAACCAATTTTATTACAAATTTTGCCCCCAAAATCCAAATTTTCGCATTTTTCAAATACGTTGACTATCACTCAGCACATGCATAATATAAAAGTATCAAATATTAAGCATTAAAAAGTTTCTCTAGGGTCTGCTGCAATTATTCATACGATTACGTGCCCATGAAAAAATAAATAAATAAATAAATAAATAAATATTCAAACTGCGAGCAACAAACAACAACCACACAGGCCGTTTCTTCGCTCTCGCGTGCCCGGACGTACGTGACCCGGAGGTTCGCATATCATTCGCAATTACGATTATTCGCAATTTAGTTTTAATACCCAATTATTCAATTAGCGCCAAAGTATTTTACCTTTTCGCAATGTCGTGGCAAGGAAAAACAAAAAGAGAAGAGAAGAGAGAAAAAAAAATTACTTCCTGGTTCGGAGCATACCAGTACTCTGATGTTAACGAAATTTATGCACCATCTAATATGAAAACGATCATAACTTGGGGCATTGTGTTTATTGATAAATGCGCATAAGAAATCGAGAAATTATTAGAATACACGAAGTCATCACTCTCTGGAAGTCCGTACGTTGTAACCTGTAATGGCGAATGCGGCTGAGCTTCCCTTCCCCATCGGCCACGCCCACGCAACAACGTGTCTTGTCATTGGTTTGGTAAATAAATGGCCATAACTTGTGAAGCACTTGTCCGATTAATATCAAACCTTGACAAGGCACATCCTCAGGTCCTCAGCAATATACCTGGCAAGTTTCAATGAGATCGGACCAGTGGTTGTCGAGAAACAGCGGTCACAGACACACACACAGACACACACACAGACACACACACACACACACACAGACACACACACACACACACACACACACACACACACACACACACACACACACACACACACACACACACACACATTGCTGGAATTATAGATAGATACTAGCGATACCTGTGCACATGCACGGGATACCAGTACAACATAGCTGATAGCAGACGACAGACCGTACACGGGGAATGACAAAAATACGCATTGTGCAAAATGCAAGTGGTACTATGGAACGCCAAGACTTCCCAAACATTGTCGGCATGTCCGCTAAGTGCCACAGCAATTTCATAGGGATCGTGTGATGGCGAGCCGAGTTTTTAGTGTGCAAACTTTGGTATTATAATAGAAATAATATATTCTATTGTCTTAAAGGTAAATTATATTTTCATCACATTTTGTCCAAGATGTCTGAAAATACCTGAAAATGGTATTATTCAATACTCATGGCAAATCACCATTAATTTCATATGAAATGTCTTTGAAATAATATATTGTTGTCAGAAATTATAATTGTTGATGAGTATATTGTTACGAATTCTGGCCCGCCTGGCGTGCGATCGGCCGCGTACCTCTCATGGCAGCCGCGTCGCCCACCGGACGGACAATTCAGTCGTTACCCTCCTGTAACTACCGCCAGGAGCCAGTCATGGGTGGGGGTTTAACCTCACCACAACCCAGTCTGCATTCCACCCACGAGAAATAGGGTGAATCGCCGAATGTCGATATACCTAAAGACCCACGCGGGTAACCTACCGAGGGGTTGCACCATGCCGCAGGTCGGCTTAGGACACGAACCGCTTAAGCGGTTCGTTCCGTGCTTCAGGGATATCCGATATGTTATCGCCGACCTCGACGGTTCAGATTATTTATCGGGTGTTTAAAACCCACTACCAATCATTCCACGATTCAAGATGGCACTTTCAAAAGAGGGGAAGGATCGCAACGAACGGGAAACATTTCACAAGCACATTTATTACACATATAACACAAACAAGCAAGGGCAGTCATGCAATATGTACAGCAAGAAATGAAAGATGTTGCGACCGACTATAGCATTAAATTACAGGCACTTAAACAGGTTTACTTCACGGACTGGCACCACAAACACACATACAAAAGCCCAAAGAAAAGAAAACCTCCCTTCTGCGGCCGGTGAACCCTCTCCGGCACTCTCCTCGTCCGCACGCACAGGTCCACCACAGACCGCCTTCGGCGCCTCCCGTCCACGTCTCCGAGGTGTCGCCCGGAGTCGCCACAGCCCGCGCCTTCAACGACAGGTCGCTCAACGCCAAGACGAGAGGGAGGGAAAGAGAGCTCGACCTCGACCACCAAGAGAGAGAGAGCCAGCACGACCCTGACAGAGAGGATGACGTCGACGACCCAGACAAGAAAAGGACTTGACCTCGACCACACAGAGAGAGAGAGAGACAGAGAGAGAGAGAGCTCGACCCCAACCACCAAGAGAGAGAGAGAGAGCTCGACCACGACCACCAAGAGAGAGAGAGAGAGCTCGACCCCGACCACCAAGAGAGAGAGCTCGACCCCGACCACCAAGAGAGAGAGCTCGACCCCGACCACCAAGAGAGAGAGCGAGCCCCGCGTGCGGTCCGCCTTATATAGCGCGGCACTCCGCCCTTCGCTCCTCCCCGTTTTCGACTCCGCCTCCCTTCGAGAAGTTTCCGAAAAGGGGCGTTCCCTCACCCCGACCGCCTCACGCTGTGCATCCACCAATCGGCGGCGAGCTGCCCTCCCCCTTTCCTTCACACCAACGTGGGGAAAACAGGCGGGAAAAAACCCCACAGGCCTCACAAGAGCTTTTGTTCTGCCAATCCTTCTCGGACGGTTTCCGTGGTGCGGAAACTGTCTTACCGTGGTCCGTGGAGGATGGGGTTCGTAAGCGGGCGTAGTGGCGAAGATGGTGGTGATTGTTGTGGGGGTGGTGTGAGCATGGTGGGCGTTGTGGCGTAGTTGGTGGCGGTTGTTGTTTGCGTGGAGGTTTGTTGCAATGGCTCAAAATAACAATAGATAAAGAAAAACGGCTATCTCAAAGAGTCGCAGCCCGGTGAACATGAAGAAATCCCTTTGAACAACGGTGGGGACCTATCTGAACACTCACTTACCGGCATAGCTAATCTAAGGAACCTTTATGGTGTATTGTGAATTTCCACAGCTGTAACAATATCAATAACACACAGGGATAGATCCAGAATTTTTGGAAGGGGTGGGGTAGGGGGTTACAAATACCTATGTACTAACACCCCTCCCCCTTCCTCAATATCACTAAATACATATGCACTAAAAAAAAGTGCCACCCCTAAACCCTGAACCAACCCTAAAATAATGCCCTGACAAAGAATATTGGATTATATAAGATGATCCCATATGCCACAATAATTCTGAGATGACCCTCACATTCCTGAGATGGTCCCCACATGTGGCACTGCTATAAATAGCACTCTCATCAGCCATGAGTTTACAATGTATATGAAATTAGTCAGTCACACTTGAACAGATGTGATAGACTACACATAGTACAGCATGTTTTATGTGACACCCTCTTCTCTGTTAAAATGTAAGTATGAAAATATTTGTTTCCATTTTTTAAAAATTATGAATAGTCTTATGATAAAGATATATTACCATGTCGCAAATTTTCTGATGGAAAAACATGTGGTATACTGAATGTTTTGCCTACAGGCTGTTGAGCTGGGGTTAAATAGTATTGTCATGAGAATGTGTCTAAAATGGAAGTCATTACTGCATACATTTTATGTAAGGTACATGGCAGGCCCCCCTAACAAACGGACGCCAACGTTGTCAAACGGAATGAAAACCCGTCATTCTTGTGACAAAAACAGCTAACATTGATGAAAAAGCGGCCGAAATTGAAACCAACACAGTAATTACGGTCGCAATAGCAGATATAATGGAAACCAACACGTTTATTCTACACACAAGAACGGTCGTGACAGAAACAAGAACGAACAATCCCGAAATAGATTGGTGGGGAACGTAAGCAAGATTGGTTATTTTCGTCGCGAAACGTCGGAGAGCGAAACAAAAGCGGTTCATTCCGGTTACTGTCGTGCGAACAAGATGGCAGATGCAGTAGAACGACCTGTTACGGTATGTAAATTTTTAGTGCTTGTGCCTCGAACATAAATGTAATATAGATAATATATAGTGGGTAGTACCTGATGTAATTTTTACAATTTATTGAACCGAATTTTGTTGTGATGATAATGTTTGGTTTGCTTATATTTCGAGCCCCCGAGTGAAGGATCGCTGGTTGTGTATGCCCATTTCAACATAGGGGATCGTGTATGGGATCTTTTTACAGTTTTTACTTCATATTAACTTTGTTATTTTATTGGAATTTGCAATTTATTATTACTATCAAATTTTACCTCTTGCAAATATAAACGATCAATCGTCACTGATCGCTGCAGCACTGGGGCATGAATTACACGAAATGTCAGCCACACATTAAGTCAAGAGGGCGCATTTATCGCTACTTGTATAATATCCCGAACCACAAACTGTTTTTCATTAATAGACATGATATATTCAAGGCAGACGACGTTAAAGTTAACTTACCAATACTTCAAGAACTTTTTAAGCCGCCATGTTTTGCACGTTATGGTAACCGGAATGAATCGCTTTCGCTTCGGTCTCCGCCGTTTCGCGACGGAAATAACCGATGTTGCTTCCATTCCGCACCGTTATATTTTGGGATTGACCGTTCTTGTGTCCGTCACGACCGTTCTTGCGTGTAGAATAAACGTGTTGGTTTCGGTTATATTTGCTATTGCGACCGTAATTACTGTGTTGGTTTCAATTTCCGCCGCTTTTTCATCAATTTTAGATGTTTTTGTAAAAAGAATGACGGGTTTTCATTCCATCTGACAACGTTGGTGTCCGTTTGTTAGGGGGGCCTGGTACATGGTGTTGTGAAAAATAACCCTCCTCAAAGAATAAAGTCCTACGAATAGGGTTTATCCCTAGGTCTAAAATACTTATGAATTTACATTGAATTATTTTCAATTTAGTGGATTAAATAGACTTATTCCGCCAAACTATTGGTGACCAATATTTTTTACGCTTGCAGGCAGATCCACATTTTGTCTTAGTGTACTCAAGATTACTTCAACAGCACTGAACAGTCTATTATTACAATATGGATGCAGAATTTGACACTGCTCCCATTGCCAAGAAAGCGAAGGGAGAAGATACCATTGACATTGATAAGTGTCTTTTCTGCACAAACTCCTTTTCATCAAAGGAACAGCCAGTCACTCCAGTTCTTAACAAACTACGGTCCTTATTTTCAGCATGCAGACAACGGAATGACTCAGTTAATCAGAAACTTTTGGCCCATGAATCTGATATAATTTCTGGAACAGTGGTGTTCAGGTATCACAGACAATGCAGATTAACATATGTAAGCCAACATCACATCAGAAGAGCTATTAAATAGTTGATAACTCTGATGTAGTTTTGGATGATGGTGGTAATTCTAGTAGTGGTCATGGTGATGGTGCAAGTGGTGGGTGTGCCAACCGCTTTACAAGATCCAAGGCATCAGTTGTGAAGTTTGACTGCAAATCTCGCTGTTTCATCTATAGTGATCCTTGCAGCTCAAAGCACTGATTATCTTGGTCCATGGAAGAGTCATCTGTGAAAGATGACCCTGAGCATCCCAACATGTAGACCCGAGTTCTTCAAGCTGCAAAGGCTAAGCAAGATGATGACATGATAACCAGACTTCAGGGTGTACCCAATGGTGATCTGGTTGCCATTGAGGCTCGTTACCACAGACAAAAGTCATGCTACATCAACTGTCAGTGGTCGCTCTATCACTGCAAGTCAGAACAGAAAGCAACAATTTGCTGCACACAGTACATCAGTGAGGAGACTGATCTGTGAGTTTACATCACCCATCATTTAACACAGACATATATTCTTCCTGAGAACCTTGAGAAAGCAGTTCTTGGAGATCCTTGCTGAAGAGGGAGTGGACCATCCAGGTTCATACACATCCTATAATCTCAAAAGACAACTTATAAGAGTGGCCAGATGTTGCATTCATGCCACAACCAGACAAGTCAGATCTTGTTTGTTCTTCAAAGACAACAGTAGGAGCTGCTTTGCAAAAGGCAAATGAGATGTCAAAAGTTTTGAGGGAAGTAGCTGAGGATGAAGAGACAAGTTTGAAGACAGATTTGACATCATCAATGGTCGATGAAAGTATTGTTCCAGCCTCTTGGTCTGCTAGGATCTGATGAGCAAAAACATTTCAAAGGAGGTAGAAATCGCAGCCACAAAGTTTGTTGACTACATGTATGGCAAGACAAACTGCATGTCATTGAATGCCCTGAGGTGTCAGAAGACTGGACAGAGGAACATCCAGGGAAAGAAACTATCACCAACAAAAGACGCTTTCAGTCTGCATCTACTTCGCTCTGCTTATCAGCTCTTAATATGGAGACAAGCTGCTTACCCTTCTCCAACCTTACCTGATGCAACAGCATATGGCTTCGAACACAGCCCAGGTGGCACTGGTCTCCAGCCTCAAATGATGAGTCAATCGCCAGCTGCTCCAGAGTTGTTAAATGACCTTGTGTGTCACTGTCAACCCAATACCTGTGCAGTGGAGTGTTCTTGCTTGGAGAGTGGCCAACCATGCACAGCAGCATGCACCTGTGAAGCCTTGGTGGATGGAGGGGACAAATCATGTTCAAATCCCTTTACTCTCTCTGCATTTTACAGTGATAATTCAGACTCAGATGCAGACTAGATATCAACATAATATGTAACAATAATGTTGACAGTTTCCTGGCATTTATCTTAGTAACTGATAATTTTGTTAGAAAGATTGCATTTGATGCCAAAAGTGGAGAGTTTGTACAAACAGCCATTATAGTCCTCAATATTTCTTTGAAATTTATTTTCAACAAAGTATATTGAAAAATTAACATTTAAAAAATATTTATAGTTTGTAAGAATTTTTACCCCCCCCTCCCATTTACACAAATCCTGGATATATCCTTGTGTGTTGTTGATATACTCATCAACAAATATAATTCCTTGTGACAATATAATATTTGAAACAAATTTTTCCCTGAATAAATATGAAATTAATCAAGTTAATGGTCATATGCCACGAGTACTGAATAATACCATTCTTAGGTATTTTCAGGCATCTTGGACAAAATGTGATGAAAATGTGATTTACACTTAAGATAATACAATGTATTATATATGAATAATTGCAGCAGACTCCAGAGAAACTTTTTAATGCTTAATATTTGATACTTTTATATTATGCATGTGATGAGTGATGCTAAAAGTATATGAAAAATATGAAAATTTGGATTTTTGGGGAAAAATTTGTAATAAAATTGGTTCTGTACTTACTATTTTCAGCCACATGTTCTTTTTTGTTATTGCATCTTATAGCCTATTGTCTTAGGATCAGTTTGATGTATATCAAGGTATTGTAACATGAAAATTATAAAAAAAACTATAGCCATTTTAGTAAATATTGCCAAATTCAGGGGTCAACAACCTTAATTGACCTATTTCTCAGAATGCCACCATTTCCCAGACTGGCATCATTGGTTTGCATGTACAGTGATAGTAGGTGATCAATAATAACCACATTAGAAAATGTGGTACTGCTGGTGTGGGTATCTCCCTCTTTTGGTGGCCCCTGCTGCTCCACTAAGAAGAGAGACAGTGGGGGAGGAAAAAAAAAGAACATGAATTTGAAGTTGACCAACTGAAGGAGAGAGCAAGGTTGGAGTACGTGGAGATGGAAAAATTCCGGAAAGATAACAAACAACTAAAAAGGCTTCGAGAGGAAGAACGACTAAAATGGAATGGAAAATGGAGCCAGGAAGTAGGACTGCACAATAATGTAGGATGTGATATCACCACAGAGAGGAATGTTAGTGGTGCGGGACTTGATTGACATCACTCGTCTGATGAAACCACAATTGGAGCAAACCCTGGTGAAGGAGACATTGAGGGAGCATACGGGGTTGTTGACGAATGACACACATTTTGAGCAGGTCCAGCATGTGGAGCTGACAGCCCCAGAGTGTGGCAAACCGATGATGAGCAACCTGCTGGAGAGAAGCGACCAGACCCACAGCCCCAGCCCCACAGGCTCCAGCCCCACAGGAACTTTGGGGTAGAGCACAGATAAGTAGCAAGTGGCACTGGTGTGTGTCACTTGGTCTTCAAACCTCTCTGAGGACACCAGGGGTTTGGCTAGCTGAGTGGGGTTTATCTGTCTCCAGGGAGTTATGGAGAAGAGGGGGAGGCCGCTCCCCCGATTGGGATTTACCTGATTTCCGCAAACCCTGGAGAAGAGGGGGAGGCCGCTCCCCCGATTGTGGTTTACCTGACTTCCGCGAACCCTGGAGAAAAGGAGGGGGTGGATGACAACCCCAACTGAGACATGACCCCTTTGAACCGTGGCGGAAAGGCGGCGGGGTCATGTAATGGGAAATGAGGGATTTGTTCCCTCACTCCCCTTCCAATGAGCCAAAGAAGCAGGCAATATGGGGATGTGAAAATCTTGATTGTAAATTACATCGAGAGTCATTGCAAATTGAGACTGATAGAAGGGATAAGAGTGGCACGAGTGGATTTGGGTGATTATTGAAAACAAGAGTGGTGGAGACATCTCGGGCAGAGCGTTAAACGCACCTAAAACAGGTGGATGACAAAGGGTGGCTTGTTTGAGGGAGGACTGAAATGCCTGGTTAGAACCTTGCAGATGTTCCATGGGGCTGGTGAAGAGATTTTGATGTTTCGTTTAAATTGTTGGAAATAAACGATTATGACAGTATGGAGGAGGCCAGCGGATGACGGACGTCATGACAAATTGATTGGGGTTTGATGAAAAAGTGTACCAGTTAAATTGGATGACAAAGTGGGATCCGAGAGACTGGTGTGTTTTTGTTTTCACATAAAAGTGAAAGGTGTTGGATGGTGTTGTGGGCTGGGTGTGTGGCACTCTGGAATGAATGACTAAAGTGTTTGGGTGATTGGCGTGATTGTGCAAATGAGGAGATTGAGTGCGAACAACGTACCCTGTCGGTAGGAGTCTCCTAACCAAGTTAGTGTAGGTTAGGGGGACTTAGAGGATTTGACATGGATTCTGGCTGCTGTTCCATTGTGCAGGCGGACTGTGAGGGGTAGGTGCAGGCCAAGGTATAGGGGTACTTGCTTGGAGTGTGACATGGTATTGGAAGTTGGTGAGTCGGGAAATAGGGCACCAGGGCTTTTGGGGTTCCTGACAGGTGAAGGCTGTCAGAGGTGCTAGGAGAGCACAGTAGGGTTCAGTGCCAGGAGAGCACGGTAGGTTCAGTGCCAGGAGAGCACGGTAGGTTCAGTGCCAGGAGAGCACGGTAGGTTTAGTGCCAGGAGAGCACGGTAGGTTCAGTGCCAGGAGAGCACGGTAGGTTCAGTGCCAGGAGAGCACGGAAGGTTCAGTGCCAGGAGAGCACGGTAGATTCAGTGCCAGGAGAGAACGGTAGGTTCAGTGCTAGAGAGTACAGTACGGGTGCTCGGAGAGCACAGTATGGGGGCGAGAGAGCTACCAGGGCAAGAGAGTTAGGAGTGCCAGAAGCACGCTCAGGTGAACCGCGAGGTCGCTGGGTGTCCTCCACCCCCGATTGGAAGCAGGCAAAGAGGCCTAGTAGTAGTCACACTCCCCAGCCAGCGAGTTATACCGAACACCACAAAATGAAAAAAGACAAATAAGGGCCTTGCCCAGGTTTAAAAGAATGGAACAGTGTGCCAGGTCAGGAAAAATGGGTCATTGGGATCATTCTCGCCATAGCAGGGTTTGTTGCATTGCCTAGGGCTAAAAGTAAATGGTTAGGTTCGATGGACTCTCCTCCGCACCATTCATGGGAGACATCTGGTCCGAGTAGTGTTGATGGGAAATTTGTTAGCAGGGTCCAGGCTAGGTCACCCTCTCCAAGTGCCAGAGAGGCCACCAGTATGTCATGAGCACACACCCACAAAATAATGTTTGAGTAAGAAACACACCATCCTGTCAGTAAAGAAAAATAAAAAAAGAGAACAACCAAAACAAGTCCTGCCAAAACAAGTCAGGCAAGGAAGGTTAAGGGTACACTCCATCTCACCTGGTCTGAGGTCATCACACCCATTTGCGTTCTCAAGAACACCTCCAAACTGCATTTGCTTCCCAACGATATCACCGTACCACCATTGCTGTGCCACCTGCTGTCCAATGCAGGGCTTGTTGCCTGCTGCTGCTTGTGAGTAGGCCATATGGGCCGAAACATTTTGTGGGCCATTGAGGCCAACGTGCTTTTGTGGGCCGTTGCGGCCGAAGATTCATGCCATTTTCTGGGATCAGTGGGCCGAAGAACTCTTTGTGAGATTAGGAATCTGGGCCGACTGACTTCACCTGGTGAGAGGCCAATAAGGCCACGAAGTGAGGAACCCATCAGGGGTGAATGGACAATACTGCCGGGAGGGGGCATGAAGGAGCGAACATGTGAAAGAACTTTGAACCTTTGAATGTTCTGCTCTTATGCAAATGTTGGTTTAAAAGTAAAATTGAATGCCCTCCCGTTCAAAAACACAATTAGAATGTCAAGTCGTGTGCATAGTGTGAATTTGTTTGTAAGGTTTGTAACCCGACACACTAGGATAGGGACATGCCAATCTTATTGTGACAATTGATTTTTGGAGTTAAGTTCTTCCCATGTTGTGGGTTAGAGTAAATGGGAGATCTGTGCTGCACGTTAGACAGGGCCATTGCCGTGGGCTGCCCCAGATGGAGGATCGGGAGAGCATCGGGAGAAAGGTGGGGGTAGTGTTGTGGAAATGGCCCTTAGTATGCTACTAAATATAGGATTAGCCCAGATCCCCCATTAAATGAATGTTTAGCCAGGTTGTTCGGTAAATGGATGTTACATGTGTGTCGGGAGGCGTAAGAGGCTGTTTATTGTTGGTACAGTGGTGGTGGACCGAGAAGTTCTTGTTCTTCCTTCCGCTCTCTGGACAATAGTCCCTGCCCAGCGCTCTGAGGGGGCGTGGCCTGGAGAAGGAAGTGAAACTGAAGGGAGAAGCCGGTCGGCTTTTGAGGCGTGTGAGCGCCGGAAAGGCAGTGGTGGATCTGCCGAGTGAGTAACTGAGCCTGAGTGTCTGTGGGCTTCGTAAAGGGGCGTGCCCCAAAAGAAAAAGAAGAAGTGAAACTGCAGTCGGCCGAGAGGCGAGAGGGAAACTGAGCGTGCCGAGTCTGCCATTTGGCAGTAAGAGAAACTGCCTGTGTGTCGAGTCTGCCATTTTGGCAGTGGGAGAGGCCGCCTGCACGTTGAGCCAGGCGATCGACTTTGTGGAGGAGTGGTTTTGGCCAGTGGTGCCTCCTCGGCCACGGACCCAGCCTGCGGAGCCCAACACCTCGATTTGGCCTTGTCTGGTGAACAGGCCAGGCCTGGACTTGTATGCTGGACCTTGTGAAAAGCCAGCTGGAGCATACCACCGTGGATCTTTCGCTCTGGTGCAGTCAACCTCACGGGGTCTGAACGCACCGAGGCTGCGTGCGTGAGGGCTGCGACAAATGGATGACGCCGCCATTTTGCCACGCGGCGTGTTTGAGCTTGGGTGCTCGAATCCGTGGACATCGGCTTGTCACGAGCCGCATTCGGGCCTTTGACACTTTTCCTCTCGTCCATGAAGCATCACCAAGTACTCCGTGTTTTGTCTGTGTGTTGTCGAAGGTTTATCTTGTTCGGGTCCCCTTCAAAACCCGTAATCCGTTGCTCCCTCGTTAAGAACGGGTTATAGATTAATTACAACATTGTCGCGAATGCTTTGCTTGTGTTGTGTTCCCCGATGTGTCCCCAATAAATCTGGCTGATTCGTATGAAGTTGCCGCTTTGAATTAATTAGTGCCGCGCCGAGGAACGATCCGCTCGATTTGGATAATCCAAAATGGTTACAGACTGGCAGAATTCGCTCGGTCACTAACAAACCAGTCTGTAACCGGGATCTATTCCCCCAACTGGTAAGGTCCAGTTGTACGTTGGTATCGCGATTTGAGGTGCGTGACCCGAGGCCTGTGCCGAACCAGCGGCGTTATAACCCCAGAGATGGCGGTGGTTAAGTGACGCCGAATACTCAACATTTGGCTGTCGAGAGAAGGGTGCGAAAACCCAAACTAGCTACGGATTGGAGCCGACATGGGTAGCATTCGAATCCCCCCACCGTGGATCCTTAACACTGGGGTCAAGAGTCGAGTGCGAGCCCCGCCACCGCTGAATCCTTAACCATATATATATATATATATATATATATATATATATATATATATATATATATATATATATATATATATATATATATATATATATATATATATGTGTATGCTGTATTCCAGTATGCTGGCTGCAATCCGTTTATTGTTCCTGGTCTGGGAGATCACTTATGCAGTGTTGGGGTGCTGTGACACACCTCTTATTTTGATTTTTTGGTGGTTATAACAGGTGCTGCTCACTTTATTTTTATTTTTTAATACTGGGCAGTAAAATGGATTTATTATCGCTGTTGTCCCAGGACATTTTGGGGCACTGTCAGTCCATGAATTGGTTTACACCTTCAGTCCTTGGTGTGTTGAAGTCAGTGTCCACTTTCTGTATGTGCTTGCCACCATTGTCCTTTCTCTTTCTTTACTTAATCTGACGAGTTTATAGTGTTGTTTGGATTTATCAACTTGCACTTTCACCAAACACACGTTCAGTGTCAAAATGGTGGAGTAAAATGTTCTTTGCCACAGCCCATCGTCACCATTCACAACTCCTCATGCAGTAATGATCATTTATGATCTAGTTTGGAGAGGCTGCTCCTTTGGGTTCCATAAACAAGGATATGTGCCACAATTGAATAAACTCATGATTTGGTTGATAAGGAAACGTTTTACCTTGTCATTTATATACTGGCTGCATACTTCAAAGGGGATGCTTTGTACCTCTTGTTATCTGCATATACATGTGAGAATGGAGATGCCTGCAAGAGTAGACCATTTCAATTTGGGAAAGCATGAGTATGCATCAGGATACATATTTCAGAAGTGGTGTAAAGTACGATATATGAAAGAAAAAAAAATTCCTTACTAATTATATATGGGCTGGCAGGATTGCCTCGAGATGTGCACACTTGACTTTGAGCTGTCTCTCCTGTGTTCAAATTTCTACCCAGTTATATAAAGTCACCCTGGTGTTTTGCATGCAGGGAGATGTTCGACTGGAGGACCCGTCATCACTTCGTTGTTGATGGACGTTAAAGATCCCTCAGTGTCTTTCATGAAAAGGAGGCGAGTTTTTGCCGGCTGCCATTTTCAGTTGAATATCCTGAGACGGAGTAGCGATTTGTCCAGGATTGTTGCTGGACTGGGCCTCCATTATACAGAGTGTCCACAAAGTCTTGTTTTGTTTGATTATAATAATATTGTTACGTGTGCTTTGGAGCAGTCTGTTGTTTTTCAAAGATTTAATTGAGATTGGTTCAGGTTACATAGATTGCAGAATAACAATACTTTAGAACTATAGAAGCGAATAAGGTAGTAAAAGACTTGCTGTTAATTTTCTCGACTCATGATAAAATAAATCAAAACAGCAACAGGAAAACAACACCAACAGCAGCAACTTGGAACGAGAGAAAAAGAGGATAGCAGGACGAAGAGAGCATTGAGGTACAAGGCTGCTTTCCTTTTCGACTTACCTTTTGTGGCCACACTTTGTTTCCATTAGTGCCTTCCATTTAATTCCAACATCCACAGCGAAGTGGAAATCGGTTGGTTTTCTTTGTGTGAATCTGTGAAGGTTCAAATACTCACCGATCTATTTACCATGATGGCCAAACTCTAACCCGATATGCGCTGCTCTGTGGAAGAGATTCAGCTTGTCTTATTATGTCTACCCTTTGCAGTATTCTTCTCCACTGATTTGTCAGGCATGCCTGTTGGACATTGCTTCTTGTATTATCTTGTCTGCGCCATTTTATGTGATTCCCGTGCCATTATGAGAGGCAATCCGTGTGCTGAGTGGAGCCTACTTTCGCACCTTATCGTCCAAGGAACGTTTCCTGTCTTTCAACCAAATTGTCCTTTTCATCTTTGAAATCCCTTCTTCGAGTTCTCCTCAATGCTTCCGTGATTCGGCAATTCTAAGGACCAGAATGACGACTTGCGTCGGCTTCACTATTTGTGCACACCGTCTGGACTTTAACTAGAATAAAGGGGCTTTCCACCGACCTTTCACCAATTTATGACCCGCTGGGTTTAATGTGCGAACTGCTTGGTGAGGCCGATTTTCCACATCAAGAGTCATGAGTTAACATGTACCTGCATAGTTGTGTGTGAAGTTTGTACTTGGTTAGTTTGGGAGTTTTGGGCAAATCAGTTATTGCTGCAGTTAATTTATAGTATTGTGATTACAGTCGACATATTTAGGGATAATGAAATATTTTTGATAATGTTACCCTTCTACTTGCATGGCAAGTGACCCGTATTTTAACTGTTTTCTTTTTTTAACCCATGGACCCGTTTTTGTACCATTTAAAACCCGTATTGGATGGTAAGTACAAACAATTTTAAAAACACAATGTTTAACTTCCATTCCACTTGCATGGATTCATACATAGAGTGACAGGTCTGTTGTGATATCTATCCGATATGCAAGGTAACACTTTAGTCTGACTCTATTGGCTGGGTGATGTCATTAGCTTCACCCAACCGACCAATTAAGTAAATCCTCATCTGTACGCATCGTCACTTCCTCTCGTCTACCATTTGTCATCACCCCAAATCAATCAGTCGGCCCATTTGCTTTCCAATTCACTCTTCGACTTCTACTATGATATTTATTGTTAATTTTGAGTATTTTGAATGGGAGGATTCGATTCGGATTGTTTTCATTCAAATACAGGGTGTCCATAAATTACCGTACCAAATTCAAACCACAATAAAAAAAACAGAGGCAATACCCCTGGGCACTCACTTGGTAGCGGCTGGATAAGATAAACAGGGAACCACTGGTAGGCATGGATGACCCACAAAATATATAATGGAGAAGAAAGTAAATACCTCTGGATTTTTTTTTTAATGCAATGACCAAACTTTATGCCTGGTGTTGGCTTAATGGTTAGGGTGGTGGGCTTGGGATCCTCGGGTCCTGAGTTCAAATCCCACTTGGCTATTGAATTAATACCAGGTGGGGTTGACCCTGCCTGTTATCCTTCCGAGGTCGGAAAAATGAGTGCCAGCTTGCTGGTATCCAGTGTCGGAGTGACGACCCGTCCAGGATTGTGCCCAATGGCCAAGGAGACTTCTTTGGCAGCACCAATGCTCTGCACAGAGTATGGTCCCAATGGATGGATGGATGGAATGAGCAAACTTTGGAACATCACCATTGAAAGAGGCTGTGGTCAAGTTTCATCAGAATTGTGTGTGTGGTTTCAGCGAAGAAAGCAAATACATATTTTGGGGGCAACCTCCACATAGAATCCTTTAGACCCACATTTTTTTTAATGTCGTGACCCAACTTTAGTACATCATGGGTGATGAAGGCGGTGGTCAAATTTCACCGGAATTGTGAGTGTAGTTTCTGAGAAGAAAGCAAATACCTCTTTTGGAGGGCAACCCCCCCTCCCCCTGGTCGACCCCCTTAGACCGCAATTTTTTGTAATGCCATGAACAATCTTTGGTACATCATGGGTGGTGGAAGTTGTGGTCATGTTTCATTGAAATTGTGAATGTTGTTTCGGAGAAGAAAGCAAATATTTATTTTGGGGGGTAGGCAACCCCCCCCATAAACTCCCTCTGTGGACTCTCTCAGACCCTGATTTTTATATTTCTAGACATATATATATATATATATATATATATATATATATATATATATATCTTCTTCTTCTTCTGCTTTCGGCTGGTCCCATTTCGGGGTCGCCACAGCGGATCATCCGTATGATCCGCATAGTGATTTGGCACATGTTTTACGCCGGATGCCCTTCCTGACGCAACCCTGGTCGCCTCTTATGACACAGGGATATGGGTACACCTATTTTAACCAGGGTATACACCGGCCCAGTACACTGGTACTCATTTCGCCGACCTCGGAAGGATGACAGGCTGAGTGAACCCCCTGGTGTATTAATTCAGTGGCCCAACGGGGCTTGAACTCAGGACCTCTTGGATCCCAAGCCGCTGCCCTAACCGCTGCGCCAACACCAGGCTAGCTGCGCCAATAATATCGAATATATATATATTTCTTAATACCATGAACAAACTTTGGTACGTCACATGTGATGAAGGTTGTGGTCAAGTTTCATGAGAATTGCATGTGTAGTTTTGAAGAAGAAAGGAAATTCCTATTTTTGGGGACAACCCCCATAGACCCCCTGAGGGCCCAATTTTCTTAATGCGATGAATAAACTTTGGTACATGCACGGTGATGAACATTGTGGTAAAGTTTCATTGAAATCATATGAATAGTTTCAGAGAAGAAGTTGAATGTATTTGTGGATGGACGATGCGCTTTCCCATAAGGTCCACGGAACTACGTGCCAGGTGAGCTAAAAATGAATGAAATGGGATGCAATGATGCAGATTGATGCTTGTGAATGAACGAACATTTCTCAAAGTTTAATTTCAAGATTTGTCAAGATCATCATGTTGCATTCATTGGTTCACGAAAAAATATTTTCACGAAAAAATATGTGACCACTATATTCGTTATTGGTGTGTGTCTGTGTGTCTGTGTGTCTGTCTGTCTGTCTGTCTGTCTGTCTGTCTGTCTGTCTGTCTGTCTGTCTGTCTGTCAGTCCCGAGCATAGCTCTGTGGGTTCAGATCCGATCCTGACAATTTTGTTGGGAGGTTTATTTCATGATCTAGTTGTGTTTTCCTGAAAATGGGCGTGGTGCGCCCATTATGGGCGGAGCCACGTCCAAAAAACATGTGTTTTTAGGGGGCAGCCGATTTAAATTCTCCTTAGGATCTTCTCCTAGGATCTTGCATCTTCTCCTAGGGGGTTTGTCGAATCTGACAGTGGTTTCGGTATTTGGTTAGCCCAATGGCACCTGCATAGCCCCATGGAGCTCAATTTTTCATTTTCGTCACAAGGTCACGAACTTAGAAAATTGCGAATTTTGACAAAAAAAATTTCTTCTCTGAGGGGTTTGACAAATCTGGCAGGGATTTCGCTATTTGGTTAGCCCAATGGCACCTGCATAGCCCCACAGAGCTCGATTTTTCATTTTCATCCCAAGGTCAAGGCCACAAGGTCACGAACTTAGAAAATTGCGAATTGTGTTTTTAGGGGGCAGCCAATTTCAATTTGCATCTTCTCCTAGGGGGTTTGTCGAATCTGGCAGGGGTTTCGGTATTTGGTTCGCCCAATGGCACCTGCTTAGCCCCACGGAGCTCGATTTTTAATTTTTTCCCAAGGTCGAGGTCACAAGGTCACGAACTTAGAAAATTTCGAATTTTGACAAAAATCATTTGACCGCCCAAACTTTGAGAGCTAGGATGACAATATTTTTTTATGCATAATCTTGAGGTCATTCCGCACCAAAATCTTGAAACCATTTTGCTCTACCTCGAACACCTTGCCCGTGGTGCCCCCTTCAAGTTTGTTTTTACACTGATTTCATCAAAGTATGGATAATCTGATGAGTGTGAAATGCCATATAGCCTATAAGACGTTATATTGTTCCTGGAATGTTCCAGAGGAAGTTTTGCACCAAAGGTCACAATCCTTGACCTTTGACCATTGAAGGTCACAAAGGTGAAATTTCAAAGTTGTGGGAACCGAACCGGGTTTTCAACCTTCTTCGACAAACTAACTCCAATAAGCCATAGCACGTATCCTATTTCTTTATTTTAATGTCCACAACATTCTTTTGTGACCTTCAAAGGTTATGCAAAGGTCAAATTTTTAAAGTTGTTGAACGAAACCAGGTTTTCGACATTTTGCAGCTAATAACCTGTCACTCGTACCACATCATGTTGATCATTTTTATAACTTGGTTATCACATTGTCTCATCCTTGACTTCTGGATATGTATGAGGACAGTGTAACAGCGGTGAGGTGTGCGGTAGGAATGACGGACCAGTTTAAGGTAAAAGTGGGATTGCACCAAGGATCGACTCTGAGCCCTTTCCTGTTTGCAATGGTGATGGACAGGTTGACGGACGAGATCAGACTCGAGTCTCCATGGACTATGATGTTCGCGGATGACATCATGATCTGTCGGGAGAGTAGGGAGCAGGCTGAGGTGAGCCTCGAGAGGTGGAGATACGCACTGGAGAGAATGGGAATGATAGTCAGTAGGAGTAAGACGGAGTACATGTGCGTGAATGAGAAGGAGGGTGGTGGTATGGTGCGGTTGCAAGGAGTTGAGGTGGGGAAGGTGGATGGGTTTAAATACTTGGAATCAACTGTCCAAAGTAACGGAGAGTGTGGTAGAGAAGTGAAAAAGAGAGTGCAGGCAGGATGGAGTGGGTGGAGAAGAGTTGCAGGAGTGATTTGTGACAGAAGGGTAGATGCAAGAGTGAAGGGGAAAGGATATAAGACGGTAGTGAGACCAGCTATGTTGTATGGTTTGGAGGCGGTGGCACTAACAAAAAGACAGGAAGCGGAGATGGAGGTGGCAGAGTTAAAGATGCTGAGATTCTCGTTGGGAGTGACGAGGATGGACAGGATAAGAAATGAGTATATTAGAGGGACAGCGCAGGTTGGACGGTTTGGAGACAAAGTGAGAGAGGTGAGATTGAGATGGTTTGGACATGTGCACAGCACATGTGACATATATCGGGAGAAGGATGCTGAGGATGGAGCCGCCAGGTAGGAGGAGAAGAGGAAGGCCAAAGAAGAGGTTCATGGATGCAGTGAGGGTGGACACGTGGGTGGTTGGAGTGTCAATGGAAGATGTGGAGGATAGAGCGAAATGTCGACAGATGATCCGCTGTGGCGACCGCAAACGGGAGCAGCCGAAAGAAGAAGAATAAGATACAAATGAAATAAATCCAGATCTATATATATATATATATATATATATATATATATATATATATATATATATATATATATATATATATATATATATATATATATATATATATATATATATAATGTATTACGAATTCGCGCCCACGGCGTGCGAACGACCGCTTTTCACTCATAGTAGCCGCTCGCCCACCGGACGGACAATTCAGTCTTGACCTTCCGGAACAACACTGGAACCCTGTCTCGGGTGGGTCTTAAACCCCACCACGGCCTAGCCAATTTTATACCCGCGCAAAATAGGGTCAATCGCCGAATATCGATATACCTAAGTACCTGCACGGGTAGCCTACCAGGAGACCATACCTCGGCGCAGGTCGGCTTGGACACGAACCGCTCAAGCGGTCCGTTCTGTTCTGCATTGATAACCGAGTGGGTATTATCGCCCGACCTCGCCAGATCCAATTCTATTTAACGGGTATTTAAAACCCAACTTATATTCCGAGATGCAATATGACGTTCCAATGGGGGAAAAAGACACGACGAACGGGTAACATTTAACTAAGCACATTTATTTTACACAGCACCACATATACAGCCATGCAATCAATGCAGGTATTCAAAAACACGTATACAGGCAAACAATCCTGCACGGGACGGGGATAAAGACACGAGCAAGGTGAAAGCACTATGACCGTCTATAAGCAATTATCTAGTCACTTAACAGTTTTTACTGGCAGGACACGTCGCCACCAACATTCATTCCAGAGAAAGGAAAAGGCTACCCTCAAAGACGAGGGCGCTAGACAGGGTCCGTAGACCTTTCTGGCGTGGAGCCTGGTTGACCAAACGGACCCCACGAGACCGTTGCAGGTTACCTGCACCCTCGTGGTGCAATGGTGGGTAAGCTCTCTCCGGTGCTCTCCTCCCGGGTGTGCAGGCTGCTGGCAGAGCTGCAAAGCGGCGCCTCACATCCACGTCCTTCGCGCCTCGACCCGGACCACCGCACACAACACATACGACTTGGCGCGCCCAAAGAGAAGGCAGCACCTCGACGACGGCAAAAAGCCCCCAACAACAACAACTCTTTAACTTGGCGTCCTGCGCACCCTTATATCTCCCGATTCCAACGCCTCGCTCCTCCCCGTTTGTTGCTCCCCCCCCCTTCCAGCCCCTGCGGGAAGCTTCCAGAAAAGGGGCGTGCCCTCTCGCCCCCCCTCCCCGCGCGCCTCGCGGAGGCCGAGAGAATCATTCTTGGCACAGGTCCAGGGAGATTCATTCCCCCAAAATCAGGCCCCTCTGTCACATGACCTTTGACCTTTGACCCGCATCGCACTTCCCCACACTAAAGTGCGGGAAAACCGGCGCGCTACCGATAGAGAGTTGTGGTTTGAGGCGATAGTGGTTGTTGTGGTTTGAGGCGATCGTGGTTGTTGTGGTTTGAGGCGATCAAGGTTGTTGGTTTGAGACGATCGTGGTTGTTGGTTTGAGGCGATCGTGGTTGTTGTGGTTTGAGGCGATCGTGGTTGTTGTGGTTTGAGGAGATCGTGGTTTTTGGTCCAAAATAAAGATCGTAAAGAAAAACGGCTATCTCAAAGGATCAAAGCCCAGTAAACAACGGTGGGGAAATCTAACTGAACACAGACTTATCAATCTAACTGAACTACGGACCTTTATGGTGTTCTGCGAATTTCCACCACTGTAACACTACCCCTTCCCCTTTTTGCAGACTCGTCCCGAGTCGTCGAATTTTCGTGTGCCATCATGTGTAAGTTCTCCCCTAGTACGATTTACCTTCGGATCCCTGAGTGCGACATTTAGTGTATTCGTGTCCCAAAAGTAAATAACCTTCGGGCTGAGTAACTAACTAAACAAACCCACTCATGCAGACGGCTTAACTAAATTGCCGGCGCTAAGACACACATGCAGGGGGCGCAACTCATTTCCATTTACAACTCTTAACCTTACTTCTAAATTATACACAACACCATGGCCCAGGATCTATGGACTCTGTGGGGAAAAAGCAGGGAGCCAGGCTGCTCACACGCAGTCTCTGGCCCATGGAACAATGCCGGTGACAGGGAATGTGGCCGGCTGCTCACACGCAGTCCTCGTCCTCCCCCTTGAAATGAGCGCAGCGAACACAAGTGGTGCACGGGCCGCCAATGCAGTCCCGTGATGCGGCTGCCTACAGGGCAGTCCCTGCAGCAAGCGCGACGATCTGCCACAGCAAACAAACGGTGCACGGGCTGCCAGTGCAGTCCCGTGATGCAGCTGCCTACAGGGCAGTCCCTGCAGCATGCGTGATGATCCTGGCGCACATGGCAATGAATGGGGGCAAATGCAAAAAGGGCTAGCAGGCATGGGGCCAAGGCAAGCAGGCAAGGCATGGCAAGGCAAGACAAGGCCGTTGTAGCAAAATGGGCCAGAGGTGAAGCCGACCGGCACAGGCCTTGTAGTAAAACAGCCGGCAGATGATCCGACCGGCACAGGCCTTGCAGTAAAACAGCCGGCAGATGATCTGACCGGCACAGGCCTTGCAGCAAAACAGGCGGCAGATGATCCGACCGGCACAGGCCTTGCAGTAATAAAGTTCATGGAGGGAGTGCGGTGGTGCTTGCCACACGGAAGGTGGGCTCGGACCTACCCTACTGTCTCCCTCTCAACCTATCTCCTTTGCCTGTCTCTGTCCATACCCACTCCCTTAGTTTGCAAAAAATCAAAATTAGCTCCAACCTTTTTTTTTTTTACTTCCCTCTATAATCCGTCTCCGAAGCCCCTTTACAGTCTCTGTCCAGCGAACCTATCGGCATCCTAGCCTACTCCCAACCCCTACGTTCCCTTCCTGGAGGGGAATGAGGGAGAGCTAGCATCCTGTGTCGAGGCCCAATTCAAGCCTCAGAATGGCCTCCTCAGACTTCAGCGATCTCAACCCAAAGTGGGTCCAGCAGCCCACAATGAGAGCGAAGGGATGGATGGTGCGGAGGGTTACACTTCCTATCTACCCTAACAATTATTAACCTTAAACTATGCTGGGGATTTCAACAAGTGCCTCTCGCTTAAACTATCTGTTCTAACAACCAAGATTCCCGTCGCCTGTGTTGGTGTCCTATCAAATTCCGGGCCATGCCCCCCAATTTTCCTTCCGTGCCCTCACATGGTCTCATGGCTGGGACGTGTGGCTCCCTTAGCAGGAACTACCCTCTGCCGATTCTCAAACTATGGCACCCCTTGGCCCTGCAACTGCCTCCGAGCCTACCAGCTCCCTAAACACTGGGGAGTGCCCTTCCTGGCGACTCCCCTGAAACGCTCACGTGGCAGGCTGGCGCCCCGGGCACAATGCACTGCCCACGCGGCCAATGGCGCCCCGGGCCCTGCATCATGCAGGCCCACCCGTGCCCACTACACTATCCCGACCCCCCCCCATGGGCCCGGTGCCCAGGGTACCCACTCAGCAATACTCACCATTCGCAGCCATGCTCCCAGCCCGTCAACAGGGCTCCTGCACCCCTCCAAACGGGTTTCGAGCCTACTTCCCCACCAACAGCAAAAACGACCTCCATTTTGTCAATTTGACTAACCCACTAACTCACCTTATACTGACCCCAGGGTCCCTTGGGTGGGAGTCACTCCTCCCTCAAATCACTCATCGCACCATGCATTCCACATTCACTCCATACACACAGGCTCGCAGGCCTCACTCACTCAACATGTTTCCATTTTCCACTTCATTTCTCACACATCGATGATCATTGCCATTCTTCTCACTAAATCCCATGACTACCTCGTGCTCCCTCGTCATCCCTTACACTATAGCACATGCTTTTAACACTACGTAGCTAAGCTACGTCGCCTCTACACATCCAAAGTCTGTCACTGTCCTCAAATCCATTTTTTCCCCCATTTCCCATCCTAAATCTGACTTAAAATCCCACTAACTAATCTATTCCACAGGCCTCATGGAGCCGGTCTAGCTATCACTAACCCTTCCCCCTAACTAGTGGTATCCTGTGCCCGGCCAGCGGGTCTTCCATCCCTTGCCCGGGAATCCTGTTCACCCGAAGCGAGGCTTGCTTTTTTTGTTTTTAAATGCGCGCACCAGCGCGGCAACTCGCAACCTGCGCTCTACTCTCCGTGATGTCATGGCAGCTGATCGCGCTTCGCGCACCTCGTCCCTGCTTGGACGGTACCATCCGGCAGGGATTCTCCTTCTGCTGGATTCCAACCATGCGTGCAGCCATGACGTTACCCTGCGCATCAAAAACAAGCCTCGCGTTTTGAGGGGTTCCCCACACGAACACATGTGCTCTGCCCATCGGGACTTCACACACACACTCGCATGGAGAGCCCATCCGGTCCAAATCCGTAATCCAGCCTAGCTTCTGTCCGTCCGTGGGATCGGCAAATCCACCGCGTGCGTTTGCGGACTGGGCTTCACTCCCGCAGGCACGCACATGGCGGCCTCGTGCGTTGCACAGCACGGACCCCGCGCACGCTGCCGTGCAAACCCGGCACGGTTCCCAAAATAGCTACGGCCGCTACTCGGCCTTTGTCCTTCTTCTGGCGCTGTCTCCGTCGCCATTGCATGCACACACTCCTGCGTGTCACGACGCTTACACACCATTCCATGACACTCTGACATGCGGTTGCGTTCTCCCGCATGCCAAACATCTTCTCCCTCACGTACCGCCACCTCACACACGCGGTCTCTCTCACACATTGTGCTTTACTCACACAGACCCTTCCACTCACACGCGGCCTCTGTCACACGCGATATTTCTTCCACACATGGGGTTTCTTGCATACATGGGGTCTCTGTCACACACACCTTTTCACTCACGCTCGCCATCTCACCCATACACACCGCTTCATCCACACACGGGGTTTCTTTTACACACGGCGTGCTGGAAGGCCCGCATTTCGGCACACTCGCAACCACACACACCATATTACTCACACATGTGGTCCCTTTCACAATACGCCTTTCGCTCACGCTATGCGCGCGTTGCAGCACGCATTTCACCACAGTCGTGAACATGCATTTCGACACCACACACACCGGAACAACCATGCTGGGAAATCGTGTCACCACAAGGGTTGCCGTGGCCTCCATAACCCCCAAACACGGTGTGCACTCGTCCACAGCACTCGCCCCCTCAACCTCGCTCGGCACGACCGGACCCACTTGGTGGTGATCTGCTTCAAGGGGGAATATTCTCTCCCCTCGTTCCTGAAGAGGGCTATCCTGCTGCTTGCACCGGGTCATCAAACATTCTGCGAGCTCCGCCTCATCGTCCCTTGCTAACTCAATGTGTGTGTGCTCGTCCTTCACCCCGTCTTTATCGTGTAGTCTCTCCTCTACATTTTCTATCTCCCGCGTCTCTGTTATTTCTTTTATCTAGTCCATTATCTCCATCGTCTCTTCGTGTTTTATACACGTCTCGGTCACCCCTTTTAATTTTTCCCTCTGTGTCACCATCACTTTCTCTGTCACCTGCTCGAGTCTTGCCCAACGCATCTCGCGCATTATTGTGACCTCCCCCGCCTCCATTGTGGGGCCGACAGCCGTTGCACTCCCTCTCAGGTCATTCGCTCCCACACGTGGCGCCACCATTTTGAGCTCCACTGCCTGCGTTTCGCTCCTCGCAATTGCCATTATGCCTCTCATGCCCGCCTGCAGGCCTCGGCCTATTTGCTGCATCTCACCCTGCATTTCTTTCATTTGGTTTTACACATCTTGTGCATTTTTTTTCATTTCGTTGTTTATTTGTTGCAGATCCCCACTCATTGCTTGTCTGAACATTTCCACCATCCATGCGATGACCGATGGCTCCAGCGGGGCCGATCCGCCATTATCGATCGCGGTCTCGCTGGGGCCGGGGAGGGATTTTGACAGAGGAAAGGGGGGGGGTCGACAGCCGTGGCTGCCGCCGCCGCGCCCATTTCGAGTTCTGGGTTCAATTGTGGGGGGGGGGGTGCTCCTGCACATCAATGTCCTGCTCGGGGATTTCATCCTGGGCCATGGGTTCTACTATTTCCAAATCCATACCAAGTCCCTCCTGCTCTCGTTCGCCTTGAAACGCCATCTTGCTTCTTGGAACAAATTTAAAAAGCTCATAATTTGATGGGAATCGAGGGTCGCTCTACACACCCCTGATCCGATTCCCGTTAATTTAGTTGGAGGTAGGATGGATTTGAATCCCACACTCCTGAACACCAGAGTTATGAATTTGCGCCCACCGGCGTGCGAACGACCGCTTTAAACTAATAGTAGCCGCTCGCCCACCGGACAGACAATTCAGTCGTGACCTTCTGGAACAATGCCGGAACGTCACGGGTGGGTCTTCAACCCCACCACGGCCTAGCCAATTTTCTACCCGCGCAAAATAGGGTCAATCGCCGAATATCGATATACCTAAGTACCTGCGCGGGTAGCGTACCGGGAGACTGTACCTCGGCCCAGGTCGGCTTGGACACGAACCGCTCAAGCGGTCCATTCCGTTCTGAAGTGATAACCAAGCGGGTATTCTCGCCCGACCTCGCCGGATCTGATTCTATTTAACGGGTATTTAAAACCCAACTAATATTCCGAGATGCAATATGGCGTTCCAATGGGGGAAAAAAGACACGACGAACAGGTAACATTTAACCAAGCACATTTATTGTACACAGCACACATATACAGCCATGCAATCAATGCAAGTATTCAAAAACACGTATACAGGCAAACAATCATGCACGGGACGGGGACAAAGACATGAGCAAGGTGAAAGCACTACGACCGTCCAGAAGCAATTATCTTGTCACTTAATAGTTTTTACTTCCAGGACACTGCGCCACCAACATTCATTCAAAAGAAAGGAAAAGGCCACCCTCAAAGACGAGGGCGCCAGAAAGGGTCCACAGACCTTTATGGCGTGGAGCCTGGTTGACCGAACCGACCCTACGAGACCGTTGCTGGTTACCTGCACCCTCGTGGTGCGATGGTGGGCGAGCTCTCTCCGGCGCTCTCCTCCCGGGTGCGCAGGCTGCATGGCAGAGCTGCAAAGCAGCACCTCCCGTCCGTGTCCTTCGCGCCTCGACCTGGACCACCGCACACAACACACACGACTTGGTGCACCCAAAGAGAAGGCACCACCTCAACGACGACAAAAAGTCCCCAACAACAACAACTCTTTAACTTGGCGTCCTACGCGCCCTTATATCCCCCAGTTCCAATGCAGCGCTCCTCCCCGTTTAATGCTCCGCCCCCCTTCCAGCTCCTGTGGGAAGCTTCCAGAAAAGGGGCATGCCCTCTCGGCTGAGAGAATCATTCTTGGCACAGGTCCAGGGAGATTCATTCCCCCAAAATCAGGCCCCTCCGTCACATGACCTTTGACCTTTGACCCGCATCGCACTTCCCTCACACCAAAGCGCGGGAAAAGCAGGCGGGAAAATCCGCATGCCACTGATAGAGTTATGGTTTGAGGCAATCGTGGTTGTTGTGGTTTGAGGCAATCGTGGTTGTTGTGGTTTGAAGTGATCATGGTTGTTGGTTTGAGGCGATCGTGGTTGTTGGTCCAAAATAAAGATAGTAAAGAAAAACGGCTATCTCAAAGGATCACAGCCCTGTGACACAAATAATATCCCATTAAACAACGGTGGGGAAATCTAACTGAACACGGACTTATCAATCTAACTGAACTATGGACCTTCATGGTGTTCTGTGAATTTCCACAGTCGTAACAATATATGTATGTATATATATATATATATATATATATATATATATATATATATATATATATATATATATATATATATATATATATATATATATATATATATATATATATATATATATATATATATATATATACATATATATATATATATATATATATATATATATATATATATATATATATATATACATATATATATATATACATATATATATATATATATACATATATATATATATATATATCTTCTTCTTCTCTTTCGGTTGCTCCCGTTCGGGGTCGCCACAGTGGATCATCCGTATGATCCGCATAGTGATTTGGCTTAGTTTTTACACCGGATGCCCTTCCTGACGCAACCCTGGTCGCCTCTTACGACACAGGGATATGGTACACCTATTTAACCGGGGCATACACCGGGACCAGTACACTGGTACTCATTTTGCCGACCTCGGAAGGATGACAGGCTGAGTCAACCCCTTGGTGTGTATTAATTCAAGCGGCCAATGGCGTTTGAACTCAGGACCTTTTGGATCCCAAGCCGCTACCCTAACTACTATGCCAACACCAGACTTTATATTTATATTTATTTTTATGTGTGTGTGTGTGTGTGTATTATATACATGTGTGTATATTATATACATCAAACATACACATGCAATAAAGTGTGTGTGTGTGTGTGTGTGTGTGTGTGTGTGTGTGTGTGTGTGTGTGTGTGTGTGTGTGTGTGTGTGTGTGTGTGTGTGTGTGTGTGTGTGTGTGTGTGTATGTATGTATGTATGTGTATATTATATACATCCATATATATGGTAAATTATGCGAACTTGTTACAAAGTCGAGGAACTAGAGCGAGCACCCTGCAAGAATGCATAATGGAGGTCACTTGGTTTATTCTGAATGAGAACTCATCAAAAGTGTTATACTGTGGAGAGTATTTTTGTGTTTAATCCCCTCTGTGAATGTTAAAAAGCAGATAAACCATGCTTGCTATCTTTTATAATTTTTTTTGTATTCTTTTTGATTTTGCAGATTCCAATGAGGCAAATTTAGTTATCTTCCCCCTTGCCTGGAGAGGAAGAGATTGAAATAATCATCTGGCCACTCATCAAAAAGCTTCTGATGGATGGATACAACTGAAAACGCATGTAAATACTGAGTGAGATTCTTGGAAGACATGCAAACTGTCCAGTGAGCATTGTATATTTTTTGGATAAAATTGAAAGATTGTGTTGGCTTGTGGTACAAATCAAGCCATGGACTTTCTTACCATTGAAGTAACTTTATTAAACCTCTTCTCTTTCAATTGGAACATTTCATCTCGCTTGCCACTTTACGAGCCCGAGATATCTACTTTCTCCCTTCAGCCTTGGGATTGGGATAAGGTTGGAATTAACTAACAAACACGTCATCTTCCCCCCCCCCACCCCCCATCTGACCCTAAATTTCTGTATTTATTTATATGTTTAACTATTTGCAACCACCATATAGAATAGTTATAACCCATTGGTTTGTTGAGAAGTGATCGAAGTGAGTCCTAAATGCTCTTTTAATCGTAATTGTGTTCTTACCAACATGTCAGCAGGCAATGAACACACTCAGATGTGGAGGAAATTAATATATCCCAAAGCCATGAGCAGCAAACCAATGGCAGGATATTAACAAATCCTGATTGTTTCACCAGGAAATTAACGTGTCCAAATTATTTTTTTGCCAGGAAACCGATGTCTCCTCATGTTGGCAGGAAAATGACATGGATCCTGTGATGTTGACAGGAAATTAACAAATTATGGCATGTTGGCCACTAACTTATAACATGGGGCCCACAATCCTATCTCTTTGCCTAATCTTCCTGCAAACTGCACAAGGCTGCCTGAGTATGTGGCAACTACTAAAGTCATATTATCAGTTATATTTCAATGGATCCTTCAACATCACGTGAATTAAATAATAACACCACCATTTAGACTTTTACACTCCAGCTGTTAGGGGACGGAATGGGAGAAGAAGTACACCTTCACCCTTTTTAGGGGCTCATGAGCCCTTGAAGCGACTTAGAGGAGTGTTCATTCACATGTGAACACAGAACAGATACTGCTCTATCTAATTTTATTCATTCACATGGGAACACAGGACAGACACAGCTCTATCTAATTTTATTCATTCACATGGGAACACCGGACAGATACTGCTCTATCTCATCTTATTCATTCACATGGGAACACAGCACAGATACTGCTCTATCTAATTTTATTCATTCACATAGGAACACAGGACAGATACTGCTCTATCTAATCTTATTCATTCACATGGGAACACAGGACAGATACTGCTCTATCTAATTTTATTCATTCACATGGGAACACAGGACAGACACAGCTCTATCTAATTTTATTCATTCACATGGGAACACCGGACAGATACTGCTCTATCTAATTTTATTCATTCACATGGGAACACCGGACAGATACTGCTCTATCTAATTTTATTCATTCACATGGAAACACCAGACAGATACTGCTCTATCTAATTTTATTCATTCACATGGAAACACAGGACAGACACAGCTCTATCTAATCTTATTCATTCACATGGGAACACAGGACAGATACTGCTCTATCAAATTTTATTCATTCACATGGGAACACCGGACAGACACTGCTCTATCTAATTTTATTCATTCACATGGAAACACCAACAGATACTGCTCTATCTAATCTTATTCTTTGACATGGGAACACAGGACAGACACAGCTCTATCTAATTTTATTCATTCACATGGTAACACCGGACAGACACAGCTCTATCTAATTTTATTCATTCACATGGGAACACAGGACGGACAGAGCTCTATCTAATTTTATTCATTCACATGGGAACACAGGACAGACACAGCTCTATCTAATTTTATTCATTCACATGGGAACACTGGACAGACACAGCTCTGTCTAATTTTATTCATTCACATGAAAATACGGGACAAACATGGCTCCATCTAATCTTATTCATTCACATGGGAACACAGGACAGATACTGCACAAGGTTACTGAGACAGATTAGAGAATGCAAGTTGAGCCATTCAACAGCAAGCATGAGGGAGTTGTGTAGACAGAGAAGGCAATACATATATATATATATATATATATATATATATATATATATATATATATATATATATATATATATATATATATATATATATATATATATATATATATATGTGTTTATATATATATATATATATATATATATATGTGTTTATATATCTATATATGTATGATGTCATAGATTGAGACCAAATTGTGGTCATTCTTGTTGAGGTAATTTTGTTATGTGTTTTGTTGTCTTTTTCTCTTAATTTGTTTCCTTCCTTTACTTCTCTCATTAAAAAAAATTCCTTTCTTTTTCAATTTATCGACAGAGAAGTGAACTCCTGCAAACTAGGCTGGGTTTGAGGGTAGAGTAGTAGCAGCCAAAACCTAAATCCTATCCCGGTTCCTCCTGATGACTCCACCTTTACCTATTCAGGTTCGTCCTAATGACTCCACCTTTACCTGTTGTGGTTCCTCTTGATAACTCAACCTTTACCTATTGTGGTTCCTCCTAATGACTCCACCTTTACCTATTCAGGTTCCTCCTGATGACTCCACCTTTACCTATTCAGGTACCTCCTGATGACTCAACCTTTACCTATTCAGGTACCTCCTGATGACTCAACCTTTACCTATTCAGGTTCCTCCTGATGACTCAACCTTTACCTATTCATGTACCTCCTGATGACTCAACCTTTACTATTCAGGTTCCTCCTGACGACTCCACCTTTACCTATTCAGGTACCTCCTGATGACTCCACCTTTACCTATTCAGGTACCTCCTGATGACTCCACCTTTACCTATTCAGGTACCTCCTGATGACTCCACCTTTACCTATTCAGGTACCTCCTGATGACTCCACCTTTACCTATTCAGGTACCTCCTGATGACTCCACCTTTACCTATTCAGGTACCTCCTGATGACTCCACCTTTACCTATTCAGGTTCCTCCTGATGACTCAACCTTTACCTATTCAGGTACCTCTTGATGACTCCACCTTTATCTATTCAGGTTCCTCCTGACGACTCCACCTTTACCTATTCAGGTAACTCCTGATGACTCCACCTTTACCTATTCAGGTTCCTCCTGATGACTCAACCTTTACCTATTCATGTACCTCCTGATGACTCCACCTTTACCTATTCAGGTACCTCCTGATGACTCCACCTTTACCTATTTAGGTACCTCCTGATGACTCCACCTTTACCTATTCAGGTACCTCTTGATGACTCCACCTTTACCTATTCAGGGTCTTACTGATGACTCCACCTTTACCTATTTAGGTACCTCCTGATGACTCCACCTTTACCTATTCAGGTAACTCCTGATGACTCCACCTTTACCTATTCAGGTTCCTCCTGATGACTCAACCTTTACCTATTCATGTACCTCCTGATGACTCCACCTTTACCTATTCAGGTACCTCCTGATGACTCCACCTTTACCTATTTAGGTACCTCCTGATGACTCCACCTTTACCTATTCAGGTACCTCTTGATGACTCCACCTTTACCTATTCAGGGTCTTACTGATGACTTCAATGCTGTATTTGGTCTGTTATTTGACTTTGGATATAGCATTGAGATTGGAAGGAATACATTTCATTACAACTCACAAATATAGCATCACACTAGCAAGGCTACCAACCCAGCAAGACAAGGCTCAGGTCTGATGTTTGGATTGCCGAGTAGTTATCAGTCCAATATAAAGACCACTTGGTGAGCAAAACGTCAGACCTGAGCTCTGCCTTGCTAATTGCAAGTTGCTAGTTCTTTAATTTTTGAAGATAGATCTTCATAACAACCTTTTCTGTCTTTTTTTTTTTAAAAAGAGTGTTTAAAAGATAATTATGAAAACGCATCTTCCACGATCTTCGTTGTTTTCATTTTGAATCTATTTTCGAACCATACATCGTAGATCGAGCATGGAATTGCAGTTTTTCGCATTCACACGACTTGGCAACACGACCGCCCATCTGCCGCACACCCAAAGTGCAACGTGGTGCAGGTGTCTTTTTATCCCAGACGTTTTGTTTTCATCTGCGCTTTATAAGATCTATCGTTTCCAACCAGGAAAATGTAGAGCGAGCACCAACCGCCAGTGGACATGGCAGATTTTTGAGGTTAGATGACTAGCTTATGTTAAGCCCAATCATCACTTCCAGCTGCTCCACACCATTTCCAAATAACCTCGGCCAAACAACCAGGCAAAGGGGACGCTTCTATATCGTGACACCTGCAGCTGCGTCAAATTGCAAAGGCCGTTTTTCCTTTGGCCACTCGCTACGCTTCGTAATTATTCATTAACTTCACACAGATGTCACTTGGACAGAAACATCTGCGTGAAGTTAATGAATGAATTATCTTCTCTTGGTGTGTGGAAGACCTTTAGACCCGATAGCACGCACGCAGGTGGAATTGAGGGTACTTGCTTGCGGCACAGTGCGTTTGATGTGGCTTTCCACTCCAGTGCAGGTGCAATAATTGCGCGTCCTCTTGGGCCTGGTAGCACCACCCCCACTCACACTCACCGCCACCTCTCAACCGCCCTGCCACACCTGACACCAGGACTAAGGCCAGGACCACAACAACCCCTTCCTTTTCATGCCAGGACGCACTGAGCAAGAATCTGTTCCAATAACTTGATCTACATTAAATAAAATGCTGATCATTAATATCTTATGCTTGGAGTGGTGGGTATCGTGTTTGCAAACGATTCATACGATTATAATTTGCAAACGATTCGTTTGCCTTTGGCTCTTTGTTCAAAAAAAAACAGCCTTAAAACCAAAATGTTTTTACAGGTCAGAGCCCAGCATGCCTCTGCCGCAAACTTTCTCAAGCATGGGGTACCGACCGACACACGATGACCCATACTTTGCGAAAGTTAGTACGGGAAATGTAACAGGCTAACAGCCACAGGCTACACGCAAAGGGGCTACATTTGCGTTCAAGTTAGGGTGTGATCCGAGATGCAGCGCCTACTGTTGGCACTAAATGAAAACAGTGCATTTTATTCATGTCTGACCGTTGGGTATTGAATCAAGGCGACACAACGCAATGGTGAAAACTATAGCAGTTTAGTTATCCTCTCACCCCATCCACCCATGTTTCACTCTCTAAACCATGAACTTGAATCTATCCAGAATTCAATACAAACACAGTTTGAAGATGTATAACCACGCTGAATCAATGCACATATGTTGGGATTGTTTTTAGGTGTTTTAATGTAGAGATGGCATCAGATGCAATTACAGCATTCCCTCCAGAAACATCACTTAGAATAGATTCAAGTTTTGTGTACACCACCTCAATAGAGGAAAGTGGGGATCAATTTGGACATTAGAATGTTTACGTAGTGGATTTTGGTAAAGGTCGCCAAGAACTATTGTTGCGGGCCGAGGGTCAGGTGAGAAAACTACGGGGGGAGGGGGGAGTTATCTCGGCTCCCACCAGACTTCCCAGAATTGTAGGCCATCGCACACAGATAATTCCGTGATGTGGCAGGTCGCTAACCAACCGTAGATGCCAATAACTCAACTGCGTGACCTAGGGTCCTCCCGTCTTTGGGATAACTGGGTTACCTAATTAATCACGTGATTCAATTACCGGGGAACACGCCCTTGGTACGCCTTTTCCGAACCGGATCACTTTACCGGATCGGATGCAGCCGAGCGACACTGTCAAGGATGTACCGGCTCAAAGGAACAGATCGTTGGGAATAAAGTCCTGGCTAAGCTTGGATTCGGACCATGCTGGATCAATGCAAGAAAAGATAAGAACGAGCTGGGAACATTTCTAATAATAATTTATTTACAAGCAGGTGAGGAAAGTTATGTGGTACAAGGAATAGGTTTATTGGGGTGTGTTATGCAGGGATAGAAAGACGCATGAGGTGCGGCAATGTACAAGCAACTTACGAAAGCAGACACAGAGCAGACTTAACCCGAAATAATAATAATTATTATTATGATAATCTTCTGCAATCTTACTTATGTGGACAGGCACCAGGACAACTCACACACACGTGCGTGCACACACACACACACACACACACACACACACACACACACACACACACACACACACACACACACACACACACACACAACCCTGATGAAGAGTAGTTATTGAAACAAGAAGGGAGAGGAGCTGAGGCTACAGTCTCTCGGTACCTTGTACAATTAATTGCCCAAACGCACCACCAATACGTTTGGGGGGAATGCTCCATGGTGCGTTACCTCCCCGATAGCTGGCTCGTCGTCTCTCGCTTCGTGCAGCTAGCGTCGAGATGCGACCTTCGGCGTGGAGGAGGGACTTGAGTTGGGAGGGTGGAGTCCAGGCAATGACGAAGTCCAGCTAGTGCAGGGGCAGCAGAACAGAGAGCAGCCCCCGATTCACGCTGATCAATGCCTGCTTTGTGATGCGCCACGCGGGTAGAGCAATCCAAACTGCCCGATCACGGCTTCGCTAGCCGGAGAGGCGAGAAGCTAAGATGTGATGGCAGACCGGTGCACAGATGGTAAGATGTTTCCATTCGTGCCGTACTCTGTACAATAATAAGGTGGTACGAGCTAAGCACGGGTCTGCCTTCGAGCACGTTCCGTACAGTGCGCGCGGATCCGTCTTGACCCACGTGGTCAGTGCTCGCATTCGCCAGATTCTGCTATCGAGTGCGCGGGGCGAAACCCGATCGATATAATTAGTCCAGAAATGGGTTAAAATGATGCGCCGCCCATATCGTGCACAACGTGGCGTGGTTGTCATTTTTCTATTATCAGCCACTGCCGATGTAGTTATTGGCACCAAGCTACGAGCCACGCTCTCACGGATATTGGGTAATTTGCTTGTGTTGTGAAAAACAACATCTGTGCAGCCTCTTGAAGATATATTCATTCGTATGTCTTTTCAATGCAACCGGCAATCTTATCCCAGATCATCGGAAGCTCAAGCCGATCATCTCGAGCTGCTGAGCATACTGTATAACTTGCCGCAAAAGTTGGGTTGAGGGATCGCTTGAGGACAGGAGCTCTGCACTGTGAATGCTCGCACGGTGCCGTCGCGGCCTTTCTATGCCCTTCCCCCGCAGAGGTTAGTTTGAAGGTATCACTGTATCCTCGCAGCCACTGCACGTGCTGCGCGTGTTGGCCTCCGTGAATGACACCATAATTGGATTTACCTCAGGAATAAGCAGAAAAGAAGATTAGAAATGAAGTTCGTGATGTAAGCAAACCTAGCTATGAGATCCCCGCAACGCACGTCCCATTTGACCCGCAAGACAAAAGGGAAAGGACTATCTAAACGTATATTAATGGAATAACTGTCTTGGGACCACTATATGTTAGATGCCATCACCTTGCAGGCATGCGGTTCTGAGAAGCACAACAATATGATGTCTCAATAAGTCTGCAAATGGGGAATACTGGAACGTGCGTACATAGTATGTGAACATCTTACCAGCCATTCCGTAAATGGCTGCATACTTCTACGCATAGTTTAGAATATGTGGCTTTATTTTGCATTCCTGTGATTCCTTAGACAGGAATCTTAAGCAGCAGTGGTTTAAGAGGTTAAATTGTGTAAAGTAAAATAGGTTGACCGAATGTGGAGGTAAAATTGCACAGCCCTCTTGCATGGTATACAGAGTGCCAAGAAGGTCAACTGGACTTCAGGTTCCATGTGGCCCCCGATTTGCAACAAAGTGGTGTCAGCTGGATGGGATGCAATTCTATCGCCTTCCATCTGAGGAAGGATATCCACATCTGTGTAAGGACATAGCTCCATAAAGAGGGTCTGGCAGAGAGCGACTACATTGATTTCGAGCCCACCTCGACTAAGTAATGAAGGGTGGCTGAAGGAGATAGGATTTTATACATGAGAAAGGAGGCAATTGTGGTGGCATCTGATAGATGTTTAAGATGATGAAGGGTATTGACAGAAGAAGTGCAGAAGAGTTTTTCACCAGAATGGACAGTAACAGGATCCAGTACCATCAAGAAGAGGAGAGTTAAGATGGGAGTAAGGTAGGTGTCTTTCACTCAGTGTATATTTAATGCATGGAATGGTCTCACTGGAAAGGTAATGGCAGCAGAATCAGTAGATAGGTTTAAACTGGAGTTATATTATATGGGTACTTAAAAGCTTTATGGATCGAAGGGTACAGGGATATTGGCAGGACTGGCATTGGTAGCTTTGATCATGGATGGGTGACTGTGGAGGCTACACATGTGTACTGATGGTAATATCTGTGTAAGGGTCTTGGTGAAAGGTGAATGTGCTGTCTGTGTTTGTTTGTTTATACCTCACACAACAATCATCTTCACCCCTCCATGAAATTCCAAAAGCAGAGAAATATATACATATATATATATATATATATATATATATATATATATATATATATATATATATATATATATATATATATATATATATATATATATATATATATATATATATATATATATATATATATATATATATATATATATATATATATATATATATATATATATATATATATATATATATATATATATATATATATATATATTTTAACAAATAATACTTTTTTGTGCATGAAGTACATTACCCAGGTGATGCCCATGCCTGTCCCACTGTTCTCCTTCCCACCCCTGTTCCTCCCCGAACCCCCACTAATAAATTAGATTAATGTGGTGTTGATGTGGGACAGACATGGTGGGCAAGCCTGGTGTTGGCTTAGCGTTTAAGGTAGTTGGGCGTTAGATCTTAGGGTCTTGAGTTTGAGCCTCTGTCGTCCCACTGAAATAACATCAGGTGGGTTGACTCAGCCTGTCATCCTTCCGAGGTAAACCAAAATATGTACCAGCGTACTGGTAATAGGGGCAGTACAGTCCATCAGTGGCACAGCCGTGCTTCCAGAAATGTTGCAACCAGCAGACAGGCTGTATACGAAAACAAAAAAAAGAATAAGAAGACACGGTGGCCCAAATGACCAACTCCTTTGTAAAAGTAAAATTATTCCAAAGTTTTTTTTGACAATTGCTGAACAAGAGTGAAAATTTTAATTTGAGCTCCTCCAACTCAGTGCCTCACAACAATACATCGTCTTGTTTTCTTGCTGAACTGGAGTTGATATTTTAAGAGTGCTGTGCAGAAGATATGTACAAAACCATATTTATACATGAGGTTCTCAACTATATGCGATGTACTTTGTCATTGCTTGAAGTGGACTGGATATTGTTTGCAATATTACTTCCAAGCACATGAACAAACAGAGGGAGGTTTATTCATCAAACGAGTTGAAAAGCTTACAAAACAATTCAACAGTTCCAAGTTTAATCAACTAGGTCGCGTGGTCTGCCGATAACGCTTACAAGTTCTATTATTCATTTTTTTATACAAAAATCATTCCTTCTGAAATGTGACGACAAATTTCACGATTTAAAAAACGCATGACCACTTGTCGTACTTATTAAAAGTCTTTACTCGTCATAGCTAAGGCTCTGGGAGCCATCACGGCGCACTGATGACGGAAAAACCAACCCTGGAAGGACTTATCAACACACCTTGATAGCACCCATTTGGCTGTTTGATACATTTCGTATTCATGTTCCTTGCTGTATAGACAACTTAACAACATATTATTATCTCCACGCTTTTTGAAAAAAAATCGTTGTATATTGTAATCGACTCTGTCTGTCTGTCTGTCCGTCCATCCGTCATGCTATCTCCTAAATGGTTGGGTAGAAAGAAATTCACCAAACTTTGTAGTTATGATCATCACAGCATAAAGGTGCAAAATCAGTATTACTTTTGACCCTGCCATCTGGGGCGGTCAAAAGGTCAAATACCAAAAAAAATGCAATTACGTGAACATTTCTAAAATCATTTTTAATGAAACTTTGTAGATGCAATCAACATTGGGGGATGCATGAAATATGCAACTAGTTTTTGTATTTGACCCCAGTTCACAGCCCAGGGGTGGGGACTTAATGTCACACGGTTCAAAAAAGGGGGGAAATTTTTAAACTCTAAATTTGATATTGGGTCATTCCAGGTGAAACCTTTTGCCATCTTTAAACTTTGCTTTCGGTGGGAAGTGTGGGGATGTGCGATGCCATGGCATCGACTTCGCTCCAGTGAGGTTTTTCAAACTACAAAAATTGAGGGTTATTGAAAAGAAAGTTGAAAAAAATAAAATTGGGAGAAAATTTGACATTAAATGTAAATAGTGTCATGACTGGAATTTTTTTATCTTCAGGGTGTCCATAAAGTCCTTGTGCAACTTTGATTTAAAAAAAAAAAAAAACTTTTTATGTCCACACGATAGAAACAAAGTGTAAATGCTGCATGAAAACACAATTCATGAAGTTATAAGGCAACACAGTGCAATGTTTTGGGCTTCAACATTACCGTCACCTTTTGTGATAGATTGTTCAATCCGATTTTTCAACTTGTTGAAAACATTCTCCTGCTGAGTATTTTTTTTTTGTCTACATTATCGAGGCTTGTGGAAGAGCTAGTACCAGTACACTGAAAAGATTAGGACACAACAGGACAAGGGGAACAGTTGAGAGAGGCGGAAACACCAACAGCAGAGGTGAAAGCCGAGATAGAGGGAGACTTGGACAAACAATGTGTGTGGGGAGGAATGGGGAGCAAGAGAGGATGCATGGGGTGGACAAGATGGATACAAAAGAAAACTCTTAGGAGGGAAAACTGGAACTTTGGAAGGAGGAGGGATTGGGGTGAGGTGAGGGGTTAACGAGGGTAGAAGATCATGGTTTTGGATTGGGGATAATCTGAGATGGTGGTGAACAGCTGTCTTGAAGATCTGGAGGGAAGAATGAAATTGAAGAGAATATGGAAGTTGGTTCTACAGGTGTGGAAAAAAAAAAGAGGACCAAATGAGTGAAGGTGAGCAGTGATCCTCGATTTCGGTCGTTTCACCAGGAGGGGGTTGATGGTGGACCGTGTGTGCCATGCAGAAACCTGGGGGAGACAAAGCTTCCAAAGAGCAGAGGGTGCAAGACCAGAACGGAGGTGGTAGAAGAAAGAGAGTCTGTGATGGCAAAGTGATAGGCCCATAGACTCAGCTTCATCATGGAAGATTCAAATAATCTTGGCAGCCTTGGTTTCCACAGCATCAAGCTGAGCAAAGTGTGAGGCAAGGGAGCCAGCTCAGAGGGGAGAGCAGTAGTCCATCAACTTGCAGATGAAGGCCTTGTCGGTAGATATGAGTTCAGGTGTGCCAAGAAAGGTCTTTGTACGACGGAGGATGCCCAGTCAGCCGCTGGCTTTGGATGCAACTTTGAAATGTGATTTGCCCAAGTAAGATCATCGCAACTAGTGAGATCCAGAAGTTTGAATGACTGAACTTCCTCAAAAGGATTGTTAAGAAAGTAGAATTGGAGGGTTTGCCAGAGGGTTCCTTCGGAGAGGGATAGTGAGTGTGATATTTGTCAGGATTGATAGACATATTCCAAGTATTTGACCAGTTTTTGATTTTGTTAAGGTCTGAAGAGCGGGAAGACGCTGCAGTATGCCTTTCTGAAGGATGAGGGATGTCATGGCAAAGGGTGGAGTCATCAGCAAATAGATACAGGGGATCTTCCAGTGTCAGAATGATATGAATTCATCAAGTGCATTTATTATCGTAGCCCTAAGTTTATCCAAAGAATGTGGTTTTGATGAATAAACAACAGTTTTGCATAGCCCCAGAAAATGTAGTCCAATGGGGACAGGTCTGGCGAATGAGTGGGAAAGCAATACGGGACTTTCAAAATTCTGCTCCAGAATGCTCGGTGCGCATGAACAGAAACACTTAGGAAAAGTGACCTTCGGGGAATGTGAACTTCCATCGTGCATGTGCAACAAGGACTGTTACCTAAAATGGGTTACTAAGCATTAAAAAGATGCCAAAATTCTTGGAAAGTAACCTAAGAGAAAGCTGGGGTTTTCTGTTGCAAAAAGAAAGAGTTGGAGCGAGACACCATATCTGGTTTGGGTGCTTCTAAACACTGATAGGCGGGTCATAGATGGGGCTTGTGAATGTCTGGAGTAAGTTTTTTTTAAATATTTTTATAATGATGATATTGTCATGGCAGAGGAGGCGGGGGGATGTTAATCATGTTTTCTGCGGGGGGGCAGGGGGGAGGACGTGTAACTTTATTGCTTGTTTGGTCGTGGCGCCACAGAAGAGATGATAATACATTTTCGCATCTATTGCTAAAAGGTGTGTGTGTGTGTGTGTGTGTGTGTGTGTGTGTGTGTGTGTGTGTGTGTGTGTGTGTGTGTGTGTGTGTGTGTGTGTGTGTGTGTGTGTGTGTGTGTGTGTGTGTGTGTGTGTGTGTGTGTTTTTGGTTTTTATCTCCAGATTCGGGTTTCAGGAGGTGGAACAGAGTCCCATCAGGACTCGAAGTACCTACGTCTGTTTTAATGAAATATCTCGAGTTATGGCTTAAGTTGTGAAGTTGTCTTGTTCTCAGGGTTTTGTTCCGAGGGTTATTTTCATTATCTTCACCGAGCTCAGGACAACCTCCAACTGTAGTTTGTTTGTGATAATGTTCCCAGCGATGGTTTGTGGGATTTTTATGAGGTTCTCCTTTATCACTCGCATTGCTCCAATTATCACTGGTCCAAATTCTGTGCTCTTCAGCTTCCAAGGTCTTTTGACTTAATTCTTGAGATTTTGATATTTTGTCATTTGCTTGATTTCCACATTATTTAGACCAAAATCATTGGGTGTTGGAACCTCAGTTAGTAATACCTTCTTTTCCTTTTTTGTATCTGAGTACTATGTCTGGTCGATGAGCTTTGTTTTCTATGTTCAAGCTCGTTGAGCATTACGTCCTTGTTTTCAATTATTGCTTTTGGTTCATGTTTCCATGAGTTTTCTGGAACAGAAATATTGAAGCTTTTGCAGATTTTCCAACAAAGTAAGTAGATTACTCCACATACATAGTTTGTTGTGCCTTTGTGTTTTTTACATCCCACTAAGAAGTGACTTGTGCTTTTTGTTTCTCCTTTGCAAAATCTACACTTCTCCAATTGACTCAGCCCCACCATCTTCTCAAAGCCATTTGTGTGGTGTCCTCAGTCCATCCATCCATCCATTTGGACTATACGCTGTATGGTGCATCGGTGCTGCTGAAGCAGTTTCCTGGGCTATTGGGCACAATACTGGACAGGTCGCCTCTCCAACACGGGATACTCGAATGGCTCAATCATCCCAGCAAGCTGGTACTCATTTTGCTGAGCTCGGAAGGATGACAGGCTGAGTCAACCCCACCTGCTATTAATTCAGTGTATTTTGAACACAGGACCCTGGGTTCCCTTGCAAGGTGAGTAAGGGGTAACTTTTCTGGTTTGTTGTGTTCATGCTTGTATACAAATTGTATTCTGCAGTCTGAACTTTTCACCTACTCTGCTAATCCTACAGTAATCACTCTGTGCACTTGATTGAGTTCCATAACCTACTTCTTTCCTTGGCAGGTACATTCTTGGGATGCATTGATTTTTGTAAAACATTTTGTGGATAGTGAGGCGTTTCCTTGTTTTGATATCTAGTTTTTTTTATTCCTGATTGTGGCCAGTTTACTATTCCTCAGCTGTATTGGAACACTAGTACTGGTAGTTGGTTTATGACTTTGATTTTGTTCCTTGGAGAAAAGTATACGTTTGAGGATCATCCTTGTTCTGCGTGAAGTATTCTTTGGCAGTTCTTTTGTGCATTTTTTGTGACAAATTTGGTTGCCTTCTTTGAATCTAAGATATTTGTAAGATGCTTCATTTTCTAGTTCCTGTATTGTTGTGTCTAGGTCAATTTTATGTTGTCCGTTTTGTTGGTTTACCTTGCATGCGACACACTTATCTGAGCCAAATTCCATTTGGATGTCATTGGGGTACTGTTTCACTAATTTCAGTTGTTCTGCCAATCTTTCATTCGGTGCAAATATTTTCAAATCATCCATGAACAGAAGATGTGTTACCTTTCATATTTTGTTGGACTTTCTTTTTTTGGTTGTTGGAGTGTATCCATGTCCTTACTTTTTGAATAAGTCACCTCGTGGATCCAGAGTCAGGCCAAACAGGATGGATATTCTGTCTCTTTGTAAGATCTTATGTTACATCTTCACTCCTGTATTTCGATATTTTCTTCTGAGTGCTGCAATATTAGTGTGGTATTCCATAGGTCTATTGCTTTCTCGAACAGTTTTATAATCTGGGGATTGATCTTGTACATTTGCATGCACTTTATCATCCATGAATGTCAGATGCTGTCAATTTTTTTTTTATCGTCCATCCATGCTGTGGACAATTTGGTTCTTCGCATTTTGTAGTTTTTGAATGTTATGTAGTTTTGCAGTTCGAGAGTGAGTGGGCGGAGTGGCAGACAGGATCAAGTGGGTGGGTGGAGTCAGCGTTGAGGTGGTGAAGAAGGTGGAGTCGAGAGAAGAGCGGGACGAGCAGGAACCAGCAGGAGCGAGCAGGCAGGAACGTAGATGGCCCCGCGACCCATCCTTTTGTAGACCCTGTGGTGTGGGGTGGGGCAACAACCTGAATCGGTGTTGTCACCCGAATCGGGCACTCTGATTGGACCCCGGCGACCGCACGGCCCAGACGCCATGACCAGAAGCGGCCTCACTGTACATCTTGCGAGCCATAGCTGAGCTGTGGAATCGTCTCGCTCCAAACCCTGTGATATGAATCGCCTTGCACCGAACTCCCGGGCCATTCCCTAGTGACTGGCCGAGGGTCGAGTCTGCCCCACATACCCGCCCGGGCACCCCCAGCGACCCGCGGTTAGCACTGGTCAATGTGCTTGCTTTGTCCATACACCATGTGGCCCAAGTGATCCGAGCCATACAGCATGCCTCTGCGTGGTAGCAGCTGTATCGAGGTGGAGGTGTGGGAGGATGTCTGCCATCCGCGGGAGACATTTGTCGCTGTTATGGTGAGCGAAGTCCGACGGTAAGGCGTTATTGTACCCCTTTGCACAGACCCGAATGAACAGATGCACTATGCATGCCCCGTACAGTGCACGGTGGTCCGCTATTGTACATGTGGTTATTCATTACGGGGATGCGCCCGTATCTGCCATCGTGCTCGCTGTTATTTTATCACAGGCGGTGTGTGTGTGCGGTGCCGGCTCTGACCTGTGTCATGAATTGAAGGAAAAGATTGGATTATGAGATTTAGATTCTTGTTGAAAAGTCTGTTGATATAAGTATTAGATGGAGATTTTGGATTGAAAAGAGCACACCGCGCGTGTCCTGTACGGCATTGGGCATTTATTGTTTGGTTCCATTGTCGGCCTCCAGAACAGTGGGTGGAGATTATCGCTGTGCTGCATGCGTTCTGTGCAGTCTCGTGGGAGTGGTTGTCTGTTTTTTTGGTCTTCTGCGAGGACGCATTCTTACAGTGAAGGACGTGGCTACAGTTCTTACAGGTGGCCGTCTGAGTGCAGTGCCTGCTTTGATTCATTTCAGGAATATGAGGAAGAGAGTAGGAATGAAGTTAGATATATAATCAGACCTAACTATGAGATCCAGACAACGCACTTTGTCTCGTTTGACACATGAGACATGAGGGAAGGGTCCATCTGTATGAATATTGATGAAATAACTGTCTGGGGACCACTGTATGATAGATGCCATTGCCTTGGAGGGATGTTGTCCCAAAACCGCAACAATATGTATATATGCATATATATCTGTATATATATATATATATATATATATATATATATATATATATATATATATATATATATATATATATATATATATATATATATACATGAATATATGAATCTATAAGCCTGGTGTTGGCTTAGTGGTTAGGGTGGCGGCTTGGGATCCCAGGGTCCTGATTTCAAGCCCCGTTGGCTGCTGAATTAACACCAGAGGGTTGACTCAGCCTGTCATCCATCTGAGGTCGGCGAAGTGAGTACCAGTGTACTGGTCCCGGTGTATGCCCCGGTTAGAATAGGTATACCATATCCCTGTGTGTCGTAAGAGGCGACCAAGGTTGGCGTCAGGAAGGGCATCCGGCCATAAAACTTTGCCTCAAGAAAAAGCCAAATCCCTGCACAGCAGGGAAAAATGACTGTAAAAACGGTCATATATATGAATCTATATTATATATATATATATATATATATATATATATATATATATATATATATATATAAATCTATATTACATATATATATATATTATATATATATATATATATATATATATATATATATATATATATATATATATATATATATATATTGTTGCGGTCTTCGCGCCCGCCGGCGTGCGACGGCCACGTAACTCGAATCGCGGCACGTCGCCCACCGGACGGACAATCCAGTCGTGACCCTCTCGGACTAACGCCGGGAACCAGTCACGGGTGGACCTTTCGGTCTCACCGCGATCGAGCCAATCAGCCCCCGCGTGGGATAGGGTTGCTCGCCAAATTCGAACTACCTAAGTACCCACGCGGAGGGTAGACCGGGCGATCGCACCTCGCCGCAGGTCGACTTCGGACACGGGCCACTTAAGCGACCCGTTCCGTACTATCAGAATAACCGAGCGGTGTTATCGTCGACCTCGACGGTTCGATTAATTATCGGGCGTATTCAGCCCACTACCAACCCTTTACGTGAAGCAAGATGGGGATTCAATGGAGGAAAAGACGAAGCGAAGCGGGAGAACAGTTCAACAATAAAGCACATTTATTCGCGACGAACGGAAAGCACACAAATACAATTCCACCAAATGCACACAAAAAAAAGAAAACACAATTCCATTTACACAAGAAGCAAACATAAAAGTGAAAACACAGTGCAGAGCTAATACCGACTACCGAGCACACGGCAACACTTATACAATTCTACTTCACAGACGGCGCCGACAACACATACCCAAAACCAAGGAAAAGAAATCCCCCAAGAATGGGGCAGGCCTGAGGCCGAGACCGGGTCGGGCCTACCCGTCTGGTGATGAGACGCGGAGCGGCGATGGCCCCGCAACCCGCGGGCCTCGTGGACAGTGCCTGGCTGGGGGTGGGAACGGGGCCCCCTTGGTCGCACTATCTCAGCGCGGGGGGAAACAGGAGGGGGGTTGCTGATGCTCGGGGTATAGAGGGTCTTTATTATGTGCGACGAGCGTCTCCACCTCGGCCAGGTCGCGCTGTCGGCCTCCCTCGGGTGCAGCTTCCTGCACGACGCGAGCACCCCCTCGTCTGGTGTCGCCGCCTTTCCACAGCTCCGTCCCCTCCGTTCCGACTCCAACGCACACGACGAGCAGCTCCACCGCCCGCGAAGTCTTGACCCTCTGCTTCCGACTCTCCTCTTCTTGACTCTCCGACCCTCTCTTGTTTGCGACTCTCTCGTTCCGACTCCTCGTTCTCGTTCTGCTGACTCCCTCGTTCCGACTCCTCGTTCTCGTTCTGCTGACTCTCTTCTGACTGACTAACACCGTCCTTTTATCCCCCCCGTAACTTCGCCTTTGACCCCCTCCCTTTGACCTTTCACCTCGCTCCCCATTGGCCCGAGAAAAAGTGGGCGTGAAGGCTTTTTGATCCACAAATTTGCATATATTGATCGCCCTGGGGGCGGGGCCAAATCGCCCCTCGCTCACCGATTGGACGGCAAAAAGTGGGCGTGTGTCGTTTTTGATCCGT
>NC_140970.1:16578799-16598799 GCF_056783735.1 Eptatretus burgeri
ACTTTCTCATGGAAGAATGGTGCCACATCCCTCCTGCAGAATTCCAGACACTGGTGGACTCTTTGCCACGGTGCATACAGGCTGCATATTGTGGCCCAACATCCTATTAAGTGACTTTGCATTGCTGTTTCAAGTTTTTTTGTCCGCTTCCTGTATGTTTGGATAAATGTGCTCACACCTCTTTGGAATAATGTGAGACTGAGGCTGAGTGCAGGTGAGTGAGGATAACAGCCAAAACTGTGTTGCAGCATTACCCCAAGGACAATTTTTGATTGACGTGAGCTCTCTTTCCTCCTGTACCAAGCACCACCCTCCATACCAAATAAAATCATCCTTCATATTAAATTGTTCTCCTTTGTGGAACCAGACAGGATTGTGGAGATGAGGCATGTTACCCCCACTGACAGGGAGAGTTAGCTCCTCCTCTGCAGCTCTCCATCAGCTAGTGGGAGGTGGGCATTGGTTCATTGCTGACACCAGGAATTATTGAATGCCCTGGGGCAGAGAGTCACAGCCTCACAGGGAAGGGATTCCTGAGGGCTCCTGACCAAGATTGGTGGAACCTCTGTGGCTATCATTTGTGGGGCCCTTGTGGCCCATCATTGGTGAGCCTCAGGGGATGCAGGGACTTACACCAGAACAGGGTTAGGTACAAAATCCAGGTCCCGATAGGAAGTGGCCTCTCTTGTCAGTCAATCTTCTGTCACTCTCTTAATGGACCAGTATGTCTGACACCTGCTCTTTGACTCGATCACTCTCAGTATTCTTATAGCCACTGGTTTGCCACACCATCTGGCTCCTACTCTTGCACTGGTGCAGATGAGGTATCCCCATACGTATTCCACTTAAGCTTCCTGTTCTTCACCTCATGCCTTTTCCTCAATACTGCCGAGTTCTTGCATGAGTGCTTGAGTGTTTGTGATGTCTCGGGGGTGATACGTGGTTGTCTTGTGTTTTATGTTTGAGCATTGTGTTCATACAGCATCTTGTGAAATAAATTATTTATCTCTCAAGGAGCAGCTTGCTTCATCTTGCTGACATTTCGTTTCACAAATGATCAGATTCATTTTGGGTCACTGGAAGACTTTTTTTTTTTGTAATCCTGTTATACAAACCAGTGCGGTAATTGTCCCTGCTGGATCATCGGCAGACAATAACTGTTCACTGTTGGTTTGTGAAAAATAGTGATAGGTTATTCTTGACATGTCAGTGGCTTTAGCGTGCGATGGTAACCGCTCACTGTGGTTGCTTCCCGTCGGAAGTTTGCCAAGCACGGGACAATGATCAGGAATATCTTAAGTGTTAAATAACATAACACCATAACAGAAATTCTCAGCATAAAATCACATAGCGGCAGTAAAAAAAACAACATTATCAAAAACCTGATAGGCAATCAGAAAAAAATCCAGCAATAAAATTCATGAAAATTCCCATTTCCACAACGGTATTGATATAGAGTAATTTCCTGTTGTGGAAAGGTGGGCCATTAACTCCCCCTACCCTAGCCCTCCAGTAACAGAACAGAGATGTGTGAGGGTGAATTGGTTGGGGATTTTATTTTACTGAAAACATTTTAATGGAAACAGTATTAGAATTAAAATGCCAACGAAGAATTTGGCAAGCAGCCAGTTTATTTCCTTGCACCAGGGAAATTCCATTTCCGCCCAACCTGCGATAGAAATTTCAGCAAGCAAAAAAGGCTCAAACACCAATTTAAAGCCAATTATGTTTTTAAATATTAAGGAGCAGCATATTGACTCGTGCAGCAGCAGAGCCTCTGTTGAAGAAGGAAGTGATTAACACATTGCCTTGCAGTTGTAAAACAACATTCTCAAGAGTTGGTGCATTTTTCCCATGATGGTCACAGCTTCCTTTCTCAAGAAACCTGTTTTGTTTCATTAATAACAACACTTGCACCGCATGATGTTTGCACTCTCTGGTATGTGAATTCCAGTTTTTACTGCCAACAGCACTTGCACAAAAACCAAATGTCGACATTCTTTCACGACTCATTTAAATCTCCTGATTTTGTGTTGTATTAACAATCACATGAATTTAATATGATGGATTTCTCAAATATCCCAGATGCAAAACCCATATTTATTGAGAAGAAACTTAACAAAGAAAATGTTGAAGTGTGTCCAAGCAGGAAGTGAACGACAAGATTTTAAGGTTGTAACAGAGATGCAAACTCACAAAAAGTGGATATTTTGTGATTATATGCAAATTAGTCATACAAATTTCAGAAAGCAACATAATGATTTTAAAATGAGATCAAACATCAATCATCATTACACTTTAATAGTTTTGGTGGTGTGTTTGGGATCCCAAGGTCCTGAGTTCAAATCCTGCTTGGCTGTTGAATTAATGCCAGGTGGGGTTGGCTCAGTCTAACATCCTTCCGAGGTTGGCAAAATGAGTACCAGATTGCTGGGATGATTGAGCCATTCGAGTATCCTGTGTCGGCGTGGTGACCCATCCAGGATTGTGACCAATAACCCAGTAGACTGCTGAGGCAGCACCAATTCTTTGTACAGAGTATGGTCCCAATGGATGGATGGTGTTAGCTTAATGGTTCGGGTGGCAGGCTTGGGATCCTAAAGTACTGAGTTCAAATCGCGCTCGGCTTTTGAATTAATTCTCACGTTGAATTAATACCAGGTGGGGTTGATTCAGTCTGTCATCCTTCCGAGGTCGGCAAAATGAATAGCAGCCTACTGGAATGATTGAGCCATTCGAGTATCCTGTGTCGGAGTGGCGACCCATCCAGGATTGTGTCCAATAGCCCAGGAGACTGCTTTAGCAGCAACGATGCTCTGTACAGCGTGCGGTCCCAAAGGATGGATGGATGGATTACACTTTAATCCGAAAACTTAATTCTTAAACTTAAACACTTAATCACTTTGTGTGAGTTATGTCTGTGAATTATGAGAATAAAAAATAAGATAATTTTCGCACTTAGAGATTGATGTAATGTGCAGCAGTTCACATAACTGGTACTCAGGTACTTGGTTAAAAAAAAACAATGCACACTTCAAAGATGCTGAGAAAGCTAAAAAATCCAGACCACTGACACAACAGAGGCTTTTGATGGAAGGTTTTCTCATCGAGTGTCGATAAGATTATTCTGTGCTGATTCCGATGTACTGTGATTTCAAAATTTAAGTGCACAAAATTAAGTTTATAAATTATTAGATTATAAGTTATAATATAACTTGTAATTTATAAGATTGAAAAAAAAGAAATCAGAGGAGAACACGCGAGCGAAGAGGAATAAAAGGTGGTTTCTCAGCTCATGTCCGTAAGATTCTTCTGTGATAATTCTGATTATTGATTTGAAGTAATTTCAAAATTTAAATGTACAAAATTAAGTATATAAATTATAACAATATATTTTATAAACTATATTGTAAGTTTATAACTTTTAAGATTAAACTAAAAAAGATCTAAAGAGAACGCACGAGTGAAGTGGAAAAGGGGGAGGCTCAGGAGCATCCATAACAAAAAAAGAGCGGTTTGTGAGTGTCGTCTGGAGTGAACGTTCCAAGACCACTTACAGAGGAAGGAGAGAGGTGAATTAAAAATTGGAGTGGCGATTGGGAAAGCAGACGAGCACACTCGAAGCTGACAAAAAATTGTTTTGTGAGTACCAAACCTTTTCTGCTGGTACTCTTTGGAGAACCTCATTAAAAAAATAATTGTGTGAACACGATGTGAAACTTCTAAGGAAGGATATACTGTGGCTGCTGCCATTGAGAGGGTCAGCGCAGGGCTACTTGATTGATTCCTGGGCTTACAAGACTGAGCTCGGAGGAGCAGCTGAAGGAGACAGGACTTTATATGTTAGAAAGGAGGCGGTTGGGAGGGGATATGATAGAGATGTTTAAGATAATGAAGTTTATAGACAATATAAGTGCAGAAGAGTTTTTCAACAAAATAGACAGTGATATGACCAGAGATGAGAGGCTGAGAGTAAAGAAGGAGAGAGTTGATGGTGGTAAGGCAAGGGTCTTTCACTCAGAGAGTAGTTGATACATGGAATGGTCTCTCTTGAAAGGTAGTGGCAGCAGAAACGGTAGATAGGTTTAAATTGGAATTAGGTACCTGGAAGTATTGGAGATAGAGGGGTATAGGGAAATTGACACGACTTGTAGATCACTTGAGTATATAGATGGGGGATTTTATACATCTGTAGTGATTGTGATACCTGTGAGAGGTTCTCATCAAAAGATGAGTGATCAGTGTTTGTGCATTCCTCACCCTAAAACTGCCTTTGAATCCTTGTGCATGTATGCCTACAAACCTCCCCCCCCCCCCCACAAATAATTCCAAAAAAAAGAAATAAATCATTAATTTTCAACACCCTGGTGATGTCCCTGAGCCTGCTCCACTTTTCTCATCCCCACTGCTTTCCCCATTGCCCCGTTGGAATTGAGCTGTTAGCTTGATGGACTTATTTACTGTGGTGTTGGTGGTGCGCAGGCGTGATGGGCCAAGTGGCCTCCTCCTGTGTCATATTTCCTTGTTATAACCTCGAGTGGGTTGGATTGAGGGCAGAGGTATGAAAGGTCAAGGGGATAAAGGCCAGTTACATAATTACAGTGATTCCTTCCACTTTAGAAAGGACTAAGAAGTTCAACAACCATTAAAACATCCCAAATTCAGGTGCTTAAGAGTTGATAGTTCAGGATGTGGAAATACCGTATTTTTCGGTCGATAAGTCGATGTGGATTTCTTTCATTCGTTCATAGACAAGTTTATTTGGAGTAGATGACGAAGCTATATCAACGACTATACAGCAATTAGCAAAACTATCATTCAGTCAGGACAATAGATATGCTAAATACTCCCTGACAACCACAACGCATCACTGCCTACGATACTACTGTAAAACAAGCAAGCATATTTAGTGTTTGAAACGAGCGACAGAATCATTTTGGCCACTGGTTCATAGCACATTACGTTTTGTCACAGTTCACCACTCCTTAATAAACAGGAACATCGGGCACGTATTGTAATATAAGCACTCGATGTTTATCCACCTAGCTTTGTAGCCACGATTAGCCTTCTTGGTTTTCTTGGTAGTCCGTAAAGCATCCTTCGCTTTCCACCAGTCTGGAACACATATCTCGCTGACACCGTATTTCCTATGTGTAGTTATTTTCCCGATGTGAAATTTAATTGTTCAGCCAATCGGCAAACATCCAGGGGCCAATAATTTCTGTACAGTCCAGTTTTCACATTTTAAAGTTGAAATTTTTAAGTACGGTACTCTTTTCTTCTTAACACAAGATTCGTCTTCGTACAAATATTCCGATTTTTCCTGGCACCCTGATCACATCATCTTGTTGATTTGTCACCGTATTTTAATTTCACACCATCTCGTTGATCGATAGTGGCTTGCAAAAGTAATCACACCCTACCAATAATGGCACGTTCAGATGAATTACGAATTATGTTGAAACATTTTTTTCCAAATGAACTTTTTTATTCGTAGCTAGCAAATACAACCTGTCGCTCCGCTGATGGGGCTACTAAGGGAGGGGAGGGAGAGAGAAGGAAGGAAGGAGAGGGATAGAGGAGGGAATGAGGAGGATGGGAGAGAAGGGGAGTCGTGGGGAGTGAGGGGGTAAGTGCGGAGGTGAAGGAGGTGTTCTGGACATGTATTTGATAGGACTTGAGGGAAAGATGTGAGATAAAAAAACAAATTCGAAAAAAAAAGCTTTTATTTCTCCAATTCACAGATTCTTTGATGCTTCTTCCTCTCCTCGACCTCCGGAGAGTTGTGTGGAGGGGAGGGGTTTGGGAGGAGAATGGCGTGAGGGCGGGGAGGCAGTGTGGAAGGGGGGCAGCATGGAGGCGGAGGCGGCATGGGGGGGAGGCAGCATGAGGGGAGGGTGGCAGTGCGAGGAAATGGGAAGCAGTGTGAGGGGAGGCAACACGAGGGAGGGGAGGCAGCGCAAGGGGAGGGGAGACAGCGTGAGGCGAGGGGAGGAAACACAAGGGGAAGGGAAGGCAGCAAGAGGGGAGAGGAGGCAGCGCAAGGGAAGGGGAGGCAGCGCGAGGGAAGGGGAGGCAGCGCGAGGGTAGGGGAGGCAGTGTGAGGGAAGGGGAGGCAGTGGGAGGGGAGGGGAGACAGCGTGAGGAGAGGGGAGAAAACACAAGGGGAAGGGAAGGCAGCAAGATGGGAGAGGAGGCAGCGCGAGGGAAGGGGAAGCAGCACGAGGGAAGGGGAGGCAGCATGATGGAAGGGGAGGGGAAGTCAGCATGACGGGAGGAGAAGGTAGCGCAAGGAGAGGAGAAGGTAGCATGAGAGATGGGAGGCAGCGCGAGGGAACGGGAAGCAGCGCGAGGGAACGGGAGGCAGCAGGAGGGAAGGGAAGGCAGCGCGAGGAAAGTGGAGGCAGTGCGAGGGAAGGGGAGGCAGTGCGAGGGAAGGGGAGGCAGTGCGAGGGTAGGGGAGGCAGTGCGAGGGTAGGGGAGGCAGTGCGAGGGAAGGGGAGGCAGCACGAGGGAAGAGGAGGCAGCGTGAGGGAAGGGGAGGGGAAGGCAGCATGAGGGGAGAGCAGGGGAGCATAAGGTAAGGCAGTGTGAGGGGAGGGTCCGTCTGGATATAACCATCATCCGGAGATAACCACCTTCTGGACATAACCACCATGCAGATACGTGCGGAGATGACCACCTTTTGGATATGTGCGGAGAAAACCACCAACTGGATACGTACAGAGATAACCACTGTCCAGACACGTATGGAGATAACCACCATCCGGAGATAACCACTGCCGAGACATACCCACCCTCCAGACACGTGTGTTGCAAACCACCATCCGGACATAACCACTGTCTGAATATGTGAGGAGATAACCACCATCCGGGTATGTGTGAACATAACCACCATTCAGATATGTGTGGAGAAAACCACCATTCGGATACGTGCGGACATAACAGCCATAACAACCATTCGGATACTTGCAGACATAACCATTCGGATACGTGCGGACATAACATCCGTTCGGATATGTGCGGACATAAATACAGTTCAGATACATGCGCACATAACCACCAGCTGGATACGTGTGGACATAACCACTCTTCAGATACGTGTGTGGAGATAACTACCATCCGGGCATAACCACGGTCCAGATACCTTCGGGGGGAGAGAGAGAGAGAGAGAGAGAGAGAGAGAGAGAGAGAGAGAGAGAGAGAGAGAGAGAGAGAGAGAGAGAGAGAGAGAGAGAGAGAGAGAGAGAGAGAGAGAGAGAGAGAGAGAGAGAGAGAGAGAGAGAGAGAGAGAGAGAGAGAGAGAGAGAGATAGAGATAGAGATAGAGATAGGGTGGGGGGGGAAGAGAGGAAGAGGGGTAGGGGGAGAGAGGAAGAGGGGTGGGAGAGAAAGAGAGAGGGATTATTGGGGCGGGAGGCAGAAAGAGGGAGTGTGAGAGAGGTAGAGGGTTGAGAGAGGGAGAGTGGAGAGATATGGGAAGGTGGGGAGGGGAGGGGAGGAGAGGGGGGAGAATGCCAGCAGATGTGATGTCCACTTTAACACAACACACATTAATGAATCACACTGCCTGTGAAATACCGGAATGACAGTTTATAGCTGGATTGGGATTCGAAACCAGGCTACACAGCTTAGAACGAGCGTGTGTATCTCTCACCTATCCTGCCGTGATGTTAATGAAACGTTTCATTTTTTAAATTTCTATTTATTTATGCTGAAGTGACGGATTGTATAATGAAACAATATTGAACAAAAAGGGGAAATTGCACATTTTCAGTGAGCCAGTCATCACCCGATACACTGCAGAACAATGCGGGGCCAACACAGGCGAGTGCCTCCTGAACATTGTTCAAGTCGATCGACATGCAGTATTCAGTGACAGTGTAAGTATTGTAGAGCACTTGCCAAGTAGCTTAAGCCCTCGAACAAAACAGTTGAGAAGGAACGGCTCGATTGCCAAGCGATAGCAATCTCCGAACCATCATATTCAACACATACAGTACCCTTCCGGAGATGCCCAAAATATCAACTATGTCAGAAATGGACAAATGAACACTTTCTTTGGAGTTGGAACTGCTGCTAAGTTCAAATCTTGAGCTTAAATTTTGTAATTCAGCTTAGTTTCAGAGGTTCTCAAGGTTATGGTGTGTGCAGAAATGAAATAAAGCCACAAACACAGGTGTCTCCGGGCGTTATAAGCATTGCAATGTACCCATCGATTCACAGCAAAAATAACAGGAATTCGATAATATGAGTAAGGAATATGAAAAAATATACTTTATCGTTAAAAAATTGTTGTGGCCTGTTCCATGTCAAACCATGGTTGAGCAGTCCAAAACACATGGTGGCTTCAGACTCCAGTGAGGTAACCCAGGATACGCCTTAAGACCCCAGAGAGCGAGGTGGCTGAGGATCGCTTGATGAAGGATATAATTAAATAAGGCCGTTGATTATCTTCAAAGGTGTATTAATTGCCCAAACACCCAAATTTCACTCATGCATTTCCTTGGAGCTCCCTTAGTGTGGTTGCAAAGATTCAGATTGCTGAGTTCCATGTTTTTGGAGTTATGGAGGAGACACGCACACATTGACATTTATTCGTATAGAATGAAGAGGTCAAACTAAACACTGTTGCATTTGAAAGGGGTTACATGTCAGGATACCTGCAAAAACCATGAACAAATCAAAATTCTCTGGTTGCAAAAGTATTCAGTCGTTTCGGTCAGTACTTCCTGGAAGCACCTTTTGCAGCAATGACTGCTACAAGTCTTGGTTAGGTCTTTACCACCTTTGCACAGTGAGGTGGTAAAGTACTTGCCCATTCTTTATGTGAAAATTGCTCTAGTTCTGCCCAGTTTGATGGGGATCGTCGATGGACTGCAATCTTCAAGTCTCACCCGAAGTGTTCGTCATGACTTTGAATGGGTCACTCAAGAACATTTATTTTCTTCTTATACAGCCACTCCATTGTAGCTTTAGCTTTGTGCTTCGGATCATTGTTCTGCTGAAATGTGAATCTCCTACCCAGTTTCAGATTAATAGCTGACTTGGGCAGATTTTCATCAAAGATTCTCCTGTACCTTGCACTGTCCATTGTCCTTTCTATCCTGAAAAGCTTGCCAGTCCCTGCTGATGAAAAGCAGCCCCCCATAACATGATGCTGTCACCATCATGCTTGACAGTAGTGATGATGTTGACTGGGTGATCTGCAATGTTATGCTTGTGCCAGACATAGCACTTTGAATTTAGTTCAAAAATAAGTTAAAGGCTGCGGCTACTGTTGATGCCATGGGAGCTGCTGCAGATGTTAATGATATGGGAGCTGCTGCAGATGTTAATGACCTGGGAGCTGCTGCGGTTGTTGATTCCCTTGGGGCTGTTGTCAATGCAACAAGGACCGCTGTTCATCGATACTCCAAAGGCAGAATGCAATGAGCGTTCGCATCTGTTGTTGATGCACAAAGGGCATTGCGCATGTCTCAGACTGCCGGTTTGAGATTATCTGCCGGAGTGCAGGTCGCGCTCGTCCCAGTTGTGCTGGGACACGAGGCACAAGAACGAGTCCGTGAGTAGCCAATGACCTCAGAGCATGGTGCAGTTCCTGGGGTGTCATGCAGCTCCATACAGATTCACACCACACGCTTCCAGCACACTTTCCAACATGCTTCTGACACCCCATCATACCTCTTTCCCATCCTAACCCCCCCCCCACCCACACCCCTCATCATATTTTGCTCGACGTAACCTCACATGGTTGCGTGGGGTAAGAGAGAAGATCACCCCCACACTCCGTTCTGCTTTTCTTATTACCTCAGTTCTTCTTATCTCCTTTCTTACCAGATTGAATGACGGCCATATGTCTTTTGGCGAAGTAAGTCTGTCTAACGGGAATATGTTGTAGGGGTATGTCTGCTCTTCAGTGCCTTTTGCTTGCTTATAAATACTCGCTTTAATGATTGCCTTGCTTGTGAAACAAAAGATTGTTGTTTGTTCTTTCACATCTGTCTTGGTTGTCCTTTCCTTCATTGGTCTGGTAAAATGTGTTCATTATTGCAAGATGGGAAGTTTTTCCTCTTCCTAATTGGCTCTGTGGGTTAGCTTACAATGCACTCTTTGTTTAGCTCGGTAGTGATACATGAGTGTGCGCTAAGGGCATGGGCACGAGCTCAGGTAATTGTATCAATGAGTAGGTAACGTAGATGTGGACACGAGGACTCTGCTCAGTGTAATTGCTTTTGCCAGCGTCCACGGTTGCCAAACAAGAAGTTGGGCCACGGAGTTATCTGCGGAACGTCGGCCTACAGGGTAGGGCATTCGGGAGGGATCTGAATGCTTTCCCCTCATGGTAATTCCCGAACCCGAGTTCGTAACAATATAAATATAATATTTTTTTTATATATATATATATATATATATATATATATATATATATATATATATATATATATATATATATATATATATATACATATATACATATATATACATATATACATATATATATATATATACATATATACATATATATATATATATATATATATATATATATATATATATCTTCTTCTTCTTCTTCTTTCGGCTGCTCCCGTTAGGGGTCGCCACAGCGGATCATCCGTGTGATCCGCATAGTGATTTGGCACAGGTTTTACGCCGGATGCCCTTCCTGACGCAACCCTGGTCGCCTCTTACGACACAGGGATATGGTACACCTATTTTAACCGGGGTATACACCGGCCCAGTATACTGGTACTCATTTCGCCGACCTCGGAAGGATGGCAGGCTGAGTCAACCCCCTGGTGTATTAATTCAGTGGCCCAACGGGGCTTGAACTCAGGACCTTTTAGATCCCAAGCCGCTGCCCTAACCACTGCGCCAACACACCAGGTTATATATATATATATATATATATATATATATATATACAGTTATATATATATATATATATATATATATACAGATATGTCAGGTCAGGTTCGATCTTTGACCTGCTACAGGTACCATGTAAACCTGTACTAACCTGTTCCATGGTCGGGTTGTCGGCGACTAAACCGTCTCCCCCACCAGGTTTTCTGGTGAGGAGGGTGTTTGGATATGGACACCCAGCAGGATTAAAAACAAAACCTGTCAAAGGGCGGAGGAGCTCCTTGTGAGCCAACGGCCATCCATATCTAGTGCCCAACTGTGTCTGCGGACGTCCTCCTGCAGTTGGGTTACTTCTTATTAGGAGGTTGGTGGCAGGATTTGCACTCCAGCCACCGTAAAACGCTTCATTCCGCAAAACGCAAAAACGCAAAAAATCTGAAAACCCACTCCGTGGGAGTACCTCCTGTGCAGCTTCCCTTCGCAGGGCAGCTCACCGGATGATGGGATTGGGGCAAAGCCTTCGGGACCCCCAATCTTTGATAGGAGGGAAACCACGGGGTAACATCCCTGGGTCAGATTGCGGGAGAGTGTGTCGGAGTGGTGCTGAGGTGTCGTCCACCAGACGGCGGTCTCCTTGGGTTAACCTGAGGCGGTCCCTTCGGGTGGGTGCCTGGAATGTCCTATCCCTAAGAGAGGATGATCACCTGTCTCTGTTATCATCTGAGCTCAAGCGTTTGGACATCGGGATTGCAGCTCTCTCTGAGGTTCGGAGACCGGATTGCGGCGAGATAATGGTGGGTGGTTACACCTACTATTGGTCTGGTCGCTCTGATGGTTACCATACCCAAGGAGTTGCTGTAGCTGTGTCCAATAAGCTGACCCCAATGATAATTGAGGTAACACCGGTCAACGAGCGTATTATGAGATTAAGGATTCGTCACTCCTTAGGTGTCATTTCCCTGGTCTCTATTTATGCTCCGACTGAGGCGAGTGATCTTACCGTGAAGGATGCATTCTACGCCACACTCGAGTCTGTGGTTGATCAGTGCCCCAGACGAGATACACTTCTAGTCTTGGGGGATTTCAATGCATCGACTGGAACTGATAGGGATGGCTATGAGGTGTGTGTTGGTCCCCATGGGTCAGGAACTATGAACCAGAATAGCACTAAGTTCCTTGACTTTGCAAGAAGTCATGGACTTAGGGTGGCTGGTTCATGGTTTCAGCGCCCGCAAGCTCATCGCTGGACTTGGTATTCCAACGCTGGCGGTGTGGCAAAGGAGATTGACCATGTCCTCATTGACGGTCGTTGGAGGATGATCCAGAACTGCAGGGTCTACCGGAGTGCTCAGTTCCTCAATACTGACCACAGGCTTGTTGTAGCAACTCTAAAGCTGCACCTTAAATCCTGGAGAATGGTACCATCCCAGCCTAGGCTGGATGTTGCCAAGCTCAGGGATGAGAGAGTAGCTGAGGAGTTTGCGAACAGGCTGAGTGGACACTTGGGGGTCTGGGTGCTTTGGGGGGTCCTGAAGAGTTGTGGAGCACCTTCAAGACCACCGTCCTTGATGTTGCCGGTGGATGCCTTGGAGTTCACCGCAGGGCAAAGAAGAATTTTGTCTCTCAAGGGACACTGGATACCATTGACCAGAGTCGCAGGGCCAGGCTGAATGGCAGAGCTGAGCTGTTCAGGGAGCTGAGGCGTAAAACTGTACGTGCACTGAGGGTGGACAAGGAGGCCTATGTGCGAGGAATCTGTGAGGGGTGGAGCATCACCTGTGGACAGGTGATTCTCGTCCCGCTTACAGGGGAATTCGCGCATTACGTTCATCCAAGCCCATCCCTCGGAGCACTGCAGTTCGAGCAGAGAGTGGTAGGCTCTTGACAGAGGAGTCTGAAGTGAAGGCCCGCTGGGCCGGTTACTTTGAGCGGTTGTACCAGGCTGATCCCCCAGCTGTCGAGTTGGACGTCAAGGGTGTTACAATCCCTGTTGCTGACCCTCGAATCAACTGTGGTCCACCATCGCTTGTGGAAACACGGGCTGCGGTGAACCAGTTGAAACGGGGCAAAGCTCCAGGGATCTGTGGCATCCATGCTGAACTTCTCAAGGCTGGTGGAAATGCTGCACTCGCGTCGTTGCATGCAGTTTTGTGCTCTGCCTGGAACACAGGCATCATCCCAACTGACTGGAAGAGGGGCCTTGTTGTCCCTCTCTGGAAAGGGAAGGGTGATCGCCAAGACTGCAACAACTACCGAGGGGTGACGCTGCTCTCAGTGCCGGGCAAGGTCTTTGCTCGGATAATTCTTGATAGGGTTCGCCACCATCTGCTTGAGCACCAGCGTCCAGAGCAGTCAGGCTTTACACCAAAGAGGTCAACGATTGACCGTATCCTTGCACTTCGTGTCCTCACCGAACGCAGACGAGAGTTTCGGCAGGGGCTGCTTGCAGCCTATGTTGATCTCTGTAAAGCGTTCGATTCAGTGAATCGGGATGTCCTCTGGAGGATTCTTGGTCTTCGTGGGGTGCCACCGAAACTGATCGATCTGATGTCTGAACTCTACTCTGGTACTGAGAGTGCTGTGAAGTGTGGTGGTACCGCCTCTGACTTATTTCCAGTTGTTACTGGAGTTCGTCAGGGATGTGTACTTGCCCCCACACTTTTCAGCACTTGTATGGACTGGATTTTTGGGAGGATGTCGGAGAGATCAAGTTGCGGTGCATCGTTTGGCAATGTCAAGATCTCGGACCTTGATTTTGCAGATGATGCAGTCATCTTTGCGGAGACTTTAGACATCCTCTTGGGGGCCCTCGAGGTGCTGAATGAGGAGTCGGAGCCGTTGGGATTACGGATTTCTTGGGTCAAAACAAAGATCCAGGCTTTCGGTGACATCTTGGATGCTGCTGTCCTGTCTGTGTCTGTTTGTGGTGAGGATGTTGAGGTCGTGGATAGATTCACTTACCTTGGCAGTGATATTCATGTCTCCGCAGGTTGTGAGCCGGAGGTCAATAGACGTCTGGGTCGGGCCTGGGGAGTCGTGGATTCACTGGATCATGGGGTGTGGCGCTGCCGGTACCTGTGCGGGAGGACGAAAGTCCGAGTCTTCAGGTCCTTGGTACTTCCAGTCTTGCTCTATGGGTGCGAGACTTGGACTTTGACCAAGGATCTGAGACGGAGACTTAATTCCTTTGGTACCAGGTCTCTTCGGAGAATCCTTGGCTATCGCTGGTCGGATTTTGTGTCCAACGAGCGGTTGCTGAGAGAGACTCGGATGAGATTTGTTACCTGCATAGTCCGTGAGCGTCAGCTGCGGCTGTATGGACATGTGGCTCGTTTTCCTGACGCTGATCCTGCTCACCAGATTCTCTCAGTGAGGGAGTCTCATGAGTGGAGGAGGCCAGTGGGCCGACCACGTGCCTCATGGTTGCAGCAGGTTGACCATCATCTCAAGGAGATGGGGATGGGCCTGGCATCTGCCTGGGGGATGGCCAGACGGAGGCCCCTGGAGTACCGGCGGAAAGTGGACGCAGCGACGCGCTGTTCTGGCACATGCTCCCATACCTGACCTATATCTATATATATCTATATATATCTATATATATCTATATATATCTATATATATCTATATATATCTATATATATCTATATCTATATATATAGATATATATATATATATATATATATATATATATATATATATATATATATATATATATATATATATATATATATATATATATATATATATATATATATATATATATATATATATATATATATATATATATATATATATATATATATATATATATATATATATATATATATATACAGATATATATATATATATATATATATCTGTATATATATATATATATATATACAGATATATATATATATATATATATATATATATATATATATATATATATATATATATATCTATATATATATATATATATATATATATATATATATATATATATATATATATATATATATATATATATATATATATATATATATATATATATATATATATATATATATATATATATATATATATATATATATATATGTATATATGTATATATATATATATATATATATATATATATATATATATATATATATATATATATATATATATATATATATATATATATATATATATATATATATGTATATATATATATATATATGTATATATATATATATATATATATATGTATATATATATATATATATATATATATATATATATATATATATATATATATATACATACAGCTGATACCAAGCAGAGGTGTGCTGTACGGCCCGGATCACTCGTGCTGCATGGTGTACAGAACAAGCAAGGCGATTCATATCGCGGGGTTCGGAGCGAGACGATTCTGCAACTCAGACATATCTTGCTGGATGTAAAGTAAGGCCGCTTCCGGCAATGACAATCGGGTCGAGTGGTGGCCGGGGCCAATTGGGAGCACCCCATTCAGGTGACAACACTTCGCTTCAGGGCCGCGCTCCGCCCTGCACTGCAGGGTCTATAAAGGACGGATCGTGAAGCCGTCCACAGAGGCGTCGTCAGAGAGTCAGAGCCATCCAGAGTCGTCAGAGTCGTCATCGTCGTCATGTTGATCATCCTCAGTTTCCTTGCCTGATTTTCGATCGGTCTCTGCTTGCGCCTGCTGCACGCCGTCTTCTTGTTCACACACTCGTCGCTGGCTCCACCAACCCACCTGACTCCACCTACTTTTCTCCACCTTTTCCACCCACCCTCCTGACTCCGCCTGCTGCTGGCACTCTGCCCACTCGCTCTCGACTCTGTTTCTTCACCCACTCGTCGCTGGCTCCACCCACCCGCCTGACTCCACCTTCTTTTCTCCACCTTTTCCACCCACCTGCCTGATTCCACCTACTGCTGGCACTCCGCCCACTCGCTCTCGACTCTGTTTCTTCACGCACTCGTCGCTGGCTCCACCCAAAGTCCCTCCCTCACTCCTGACGGTCGCGCCCATTCTCTGGATCGGTGCAGATGCTTTGCTGCACCGTAGCCAAGCAGGAGACGACGCGCCAACTATCAAGGAGGGATCGTTCAGCGGAGCATCCCCCCAAAAACGTACAGGGTGGCGCTGTCGGTCAATTATGCATGGTATTACGACACCATTAGCATCATCTCCTCTTCTTTTTGCTCATTATCTCTTCTTCATCGGTGTGTGTGTGTGTGTGTGTGTGTGTGTGTGTGTGTGTGTGTGTGTGTGTGTGTGTGTGTGTGTGTGTGTGTGTGTGTGTGTGTGTCATTGCGCCTGTCCTCGCTTCAGTTGAGATTGCAGAAGATATATCGGAATAAGTCTGCTCTGTGTCTGCTTTTGTAAGTTGCTTGTTTAATTGTCGCACCTTTCACTTTTCTTTCTATCTCTTCCACACAACAATAAATCTATTCACTGTGCCACAATTTTTCCTCGCCTGGCTGTAATAAATCCTTATGTAGAAATGTTCCCAGCTCGTTTTGTCTTTTCTTTCATTGATCCAGCATGGTCCGTATCCTAGCCTAGCCGGCACTTTATTCCCAACGATGAGTTATTTTAGGCGGTACGTCCTTGGCAGTGTCGCTCAGCTGCATCTGATCCGGTAAGGTGATCCGGTTCGGACAAGGCATATTGAGGGCGTGTTTCCCCTGGTAATTCGGTCACGTGATTATTTTTCGGTAACCAATATTATACGGAGGACCCTAAGTCATGTGGTTGAGTTATTCACGTTCACGGTCGGTTAGCGACCTGCCGCATCACGGAGTTATCCGTTTGCGACAGTCTGCGATTCTGGGGAGTCTGGTGGGAACCCGGGATAGATTCCCCCCCTCGTGGTTTTCTCACCCGCCCCCGTCACAAATATATATATATATATATATATATATATATATATATATATATATATATATATATATATATATATATATATATACATATATATATATATATATATGGAACTTTGATGCAGGAGGTGGCCATGAGGCCCATCTTAGCCTGTGCTTTTATGACCAAGTTGTGGCTATTTGTCCTTGCTCTATCCTTTTTAAATGCTGAGCATCAATCTGTTAAAGTCTTTGGTTCGACTCGGTCAGGGCTTGAACCACTGACCCCCACCCCACCTCCCCACAGTCAAAGTGGATGCTCTAACCAGTATGCCCATTGAGTCTGGTTTAGATGCGAATATACATTCAAATCTTCTGCCCACATGGAAGTTTCTGCATCTCACGCAACAAACAGTTATGGCTCACAGCTGCAACAATAAATTACATTATAATTGGTGTAACTTTACATGATCCTTGCATGTTTGGAGCACTTGCTTGTTTGTGTTGCCTTTATCTTATTCTCCTAATGAATGAGATATAAGGTGCTGGATGCTCAATTAAGTGCGATGTCACCTTGGCATATTTAATCATTGTGTGCCAAGCTTTGATAGCTGGTATCCTTTTCTTGTTTGGATCGTTGTCAAATTTTGTTGCTGTCTCCAAATTAGCATTGCTTCATTCCCACCACATGATTTGCAACTGCAGAACGCTCTGGATGTTCCAGCCTAAATTGCCTTTGTGTGCTCAATTATCCGGTCGATTAGCTTACGACCTCTCTCGCTGACATGCTGTTTTCCACAATTGTCACAGATCATACGATACACACACAACACGAGATCTGTCATCAATTACCAAAGGATCATTGAGTTCTTTGTTGACGCTGAAAATTGTTGGGATTGGTTTACCTGCCTTTCTGATATATATTTACGATAAATGGATGAGGTGTGTGTGTGTGTGTGTGTGTGTGTGTGTGTGTCATGTTTTTTTGTGGAATTCTACTGCAGCATTCTGATGTGAAATGTAACACACTGTAATGATCGTCACGATCTCCTGAGTTAATTAGGCTAATTAACTACAAAAAACCCGGAAGAATTCCCCATGTTTTAAACGCACGCCATGTTTAGGATTTGTTCCTTGGTCCAATGGACCAATGTGCCCACTAGTAAAAATAAAAGAGAGAGTGTGTGTCAGTCAGTCAGTGTGTCACCTCCATATCTCCAAGTTTTTAGTTGGAAAAAAAAAAAAACGACATTAAACACATCCTCAACCATTTCGGAACCATTTCACGGACATGCATTATCCAAATGTGTTCAAACGTGGCACAAGCACAGTACACGATGGCATACACTTGCATCTAACTTTATTTTGCGATCTGATCAAAGATGGCCGACTGGTACACCGGCAGCCATTTTAGTTGTAAATAAAACCGGCGTCGAACACGTCCTCAACCACTTCTCGGACATGCATTTACCGATCTTATTGAAGCTTGGCACACAGATATAATAAAGGAGGGCTTACATAAGCACATCATTTTATTTCCATGTCAGATCCAAGATGGACGACTGGCTGCCATTTTGTTACTTAATGCATAGTACATGATGGCATCCACGTGAATCTCACTTTCGTTTGTGATCTGATCAAAGGTGGCGGACTGGTAGACTGGCACCAATTTTAGACATAAACAAGTAAAAAAGAGAAATAGAATGTCATAGCCCCCGTTGTTTTCGTAATTTTACCCTAAGGAGTTTAATGGATCGCACATATTTGTGTGCAACTAAAATGGCTGCCGGTGTACCAGTCAGCCATCTTTGATCAGATCATAAAATAAAGATCGATGCACGTGTATTCCATCATGTACTGTGTTTGTGCCAAGCTTGAATGAAATTGGACTATGCATGTCAGAGCAATGGTTTGGGACACCTTGAAGTAACAAAATGGCCACCAGTCGGCATCTTGGATCTGATCTCGAAAAATAAAGACGTGCCTATGTAAGCCACCATGCACTACCTGTGTGCCAAGTTTGAACAAGATTGGTGAATGCATGACCGAGAAATGGTTGAGGACGTATTCAACATTCGGGGTTTTTGTTACAGCTCAATGGCCGTCAGTTGGCCATCTTTGATCACACCACGAAACAAAATGATGTGCGTATGTATACCATCATGTGTTGTCTTTGTGTCAAGTACGAATAAAATCGGTCCATACGTGTCAGAGAAGTGGTTGCAGATGCACGTACCCACGGACACGAAAATCGAGACCAAATCCATGAGCCCCCCGTTTGTGTTGAGGACAAAGTCCAATGGGGGCGAATAATCACTTGGAAAAATACTGTAATGTCTCCATTACCTGAACTTAAATTGGCAATGTGTATGTTTTGTTCAAATTATTTATTGTTTGTTGAAGTCAAAATATAATAACCATGACGAGGATTCGAAGATTTTATGTGTGTGTGTGTGTGTGTGTGTGTGTGTGTGTGTGTGTGTGTGTGTGTGTGTGTGTGTGTGTGTGTGTGTGTGTGTGTGTGTGTGTGTGTTTTATCACACCATCGATGTACTAATCTCTTAACCCCCTTCACTCACATGTATACTCGATACAGAATTGGACATCAGAGTGTGAACGACATGACGGTCATTGGGCTTCCGAGACCAGTTGGAACCATTCTATTTCCATTGTGGTCATCACTACCGCTGCGATTGTTCAATATTTTCCTCGTTCCTGAGCCAGGTAAAGCAAGACTAGATCTGACCCGTGATTTCTTCTGCCCATCCAACGTCTACACTCCGGTAAAACGTGTGGAAGAAAAAAGGGAGGGGGAAGGCGTAATGAGACGGTGTGGCTGCACAAAGGAATGTGTGTGTGCACGGCGCAGATAAACACAGGTGCCAGAGTGATGCTGGACCATCAGCTCCCCACCCCTTACGCGTCCCCAACCCTCAAACAATCAATGCCGCTCCATCACGAGCTCGCATAAGCATCTCGGTGGGAACACCTGGCTTTAGATGAGCTTGATCTTATTGTTCTCATCTTGTTCACCTGTGTTTTCCCCACCATGCCGACTTAGCAACAACACACCTGCAGTCCAGACTCTTAGAGTCAGCTTTTTGCTCTCGCTGTTTTTGCCTTTTGTCTGCTGACGTTTGCCTCGCAATTCTGTAAACGATGCACCACCTGCGTATAGATAATTCTGTTGTTCAACATGTTCTCAGAAAGTAATAATCACAACAGTCAAAGAAACTCCAACATTACATATATGTGTGTGTGTGTGTGTGTGTGTGTGTGTGTGTG
>NC_140970.1:16601299-16643799 GCF_056783735.1 Eptatretus burgeri
TTCATGACATTAAAAAAACAATCCATAGGTATTAACTTTCTTTTCCATTATATATTTTGTCGGTCATCCATGCCGACCAGTGTTTGCCTGGTTATCGAATCCAGCGATGACCAGGTGAGCGCCCAGGGGTACTGCCCCATTTATAATATCTCTGAGAGGTTATTTGTCATCATTCCTGGAGCTCGAGCTATCACTGGTACAACTTTGGCATTATTTAGCTTCCAGGATCTTCTCACTTCATTCTTGAGGTCTTGCTGTTTGGTCATTTTCTTGATTTCTGCATTGTTTAGTCCAAAATCACTCGTGTTAACACCTCAATCAGTAATACCTTCTTCTCTTTTTTTGTACCAAAGAATGATATCTTGTTGCAATGTTTTGTTTTTGATGTTCACACTCAATGGGATCATGAGGTTGTATGTGAGCGGGAGGGACTTCCATGTTTTCAGTGATTACTTTTGGTTCATGTTCCCACAAATATCCTGGAACTGGGACATCAAAGTTTTTCCAGATGTGCCAGCAGATTACGTAATAAACTTTGTTGTGTCATTGTGTGTACAGCTGTTCTGACATGAGTTTGTATTTGTGTGTGTGTTTGGTCATTAAGCATAACATTTCATTATCTTCACTAACCCCACCTCCTCACCTCACCTTTCTCTCTTCTTTTTTTCATACTCCTCTCTCTCTCTCTCTCTCTCTCTCTCTCTCTCTCTCTCTCTCTCTCTCTCTCTCTCTCTCTCTCTCTCTCTCTCTCTCTCTCTCTCTCTCTCTCTCTCTCTCTCTCTCTCTCTCTCTCTCTCTCTCTCTCTCTCTCTCTCTCTCTCTCTCTCTCTCTCTCTCTCTCTCTCTCTCTCTCTCTCTCTCTCTCTCTCTCTCTCTCTCTCTCTCTCTCTCTCTCTCTCTCTCTCTCTCTCTCTCGCTCTCTCTCTCTCTCTCTCTCTCTCTCTCTCTCTCTCTCTCTCTCTCTCTCTCTCTCTCTCTCTCTCTCTCTCTCTCTCTCTCTCTCTCTCTCTCTCTCTCTCTCTCTCTCTCTCTCTCTCTCTCTCTCTCTCTCTCTCTCTCTCTCTCTCTCTCTCTCTCTCTCTCTCTCTCTCTCTCTCTCTCTCTCTCTTCTCTTTCTCTTTCTCTTTCTCTTTCTCTTTCTCTTTCTCTTTCTCTTTCTCTTTCTCTTTCTCTTTCTCTTTCTCTTTCTCTTTCTCTTTGTCTTTCTCTTTCTCTTTCTCTTTCTCGCACTCCCCCCTCTCTCTCTTGCTCTCTTTCTCTGTCACTCTCTCTCAATCTCTCTCGCTCTCTCTTGCTCTCTCTCTCTCCCCCCCCTCCCGCTCTCTCTCGCTCTCGCTTTCTCACCACATCCTCACATCCCTCACTCCCACAGTATAGCAATGTTTCGTGAGGCATAGCTCTCCTTACCCCCACCCCCTTCCTCGCTCTTCCCCCTTCCTCGCTCTTCCCCTTCCTCGCTCTTCCCCCCTTCCTAGCTTCCCCTTATCTTACCTCCTCTCTCCCCTCCCTCTCTCCTCTCTTCCTCTCTCTCCCTCCCCCTCCTCTCCCAACCCCCCTCCTTAATACCCCCCCCACCCGCCGTCAGCCAAGCGACGGGTTGTATTTGCTGGTATTTAATATTCTTCGATTTTTCAATATGAGACATCTAATCATGATGATTAAGATGTATCATAAAGTACACATAACAGAAGTTGGAAGGTTAATGTTCTGACAATGGAGTGGTAAAGCACAGGTGGATAGCAAAGTCGAGGAAGATCCCACGAGATGATGATGTGCTGTCATCATGAAGCATGAGAGAGGAGATTAGAATTGGACAAATCATCTGGCAATAAGATTCAGCACAAAAACGGCATACAAGGGGAATGGTGGTGAGCAGGAGTCTCGTGTTTTTTTTAAACATCGAGACAGGGTTAGAATACGACAAGGAGAAGGGGGTATCATGGCAGAGGAGGGTATGGTTGAAATGAAATCACAGTATCAGGCTGAACCATAAAAGTATCTGCAAATCATTATTATTACCTCTACTAACGAAGGTGGAAGGAGGTTATGTTTTCACCCCTGTTTGTCTGTTTGTTTGTCTGTCGTCTGTTTGTGTGCAGGATATCTGAAAAAGTTTTTGACAGATTCTGATGAAATTTAGTGGGCAGGTTTGGCGTGTGACAAGGACAAACTGATTAGATTTTGGTGACGATCCGCATCTGACTTCGAGAATTTTAAAGTGATTCTTCACCATTGAGAGATAGGGCCAAAAACGATATGCAGTTTTGCATGATGTCTCAAAAACTTATTGGGTCCGATATGTTCTCGGGGATCAGGCATTACGTGGCAGAGGTATACGCTCTACCGAGTGCTCCTTCTAGTGTTATTTAATGTTTTCAGTTGCATGAAAGTAAATTGTGGAACAATTAATCCTCCTATTAATTTGCAATTGGTCACTGGCTTTGACACCAATACACATTTTTTTTTTATTATGGACGCATCAAAAAGCTACATATGTCGAACAAACAGTTTCAAATGGAGCATCTCGCCACCATTAGAGCATTTAAATTGCATCAGATGTGGCAATAAATATGAATCGTCGCTCCTAGCTTGCTGGCTTCCAAGCAAAAATAAGATTCCTTTGTTGTAGTAATTCTCTGCAGACTACTGTAGTAAAGAGAGTGCAACTCTCGTACACTATTTTTCTAACTGTAGCATTTTTGCCTGGGCTCAATGTCAGAAGAGGCCATTTGTATTTTTGCCACCACCATCCCTTTCCGTTCAGAATCCCATGCAGGCAACTTGCTGGGATTGGGGTGTCTCCTTTCACATAATGGTGTTCGATATTAAAGAAGACCACCTTGGGGCACTGCAGAGTTAAACTGCAAACACACACACACACACACACACACACACACACACACACACACACACACACACACACACACACACACACACACACACACACACACACACACACACCACCACCATTGAGGCAAATTTCACTGATGATCAAAAAATATTTTTTCTTGGATATTTAGTATTTATTTTGTTGAAGTGTATTTGTCTCGAATCAACTGGTTTCAATAAATAAAAATGTCTGTTCTGCACAGTGCAGAAGGCTCAGGCCAAAAGTGATGATGTTGGTCTCGAAGATACAATATGTAGGACAAGGACATTCGAGTACTTTAAAATAATATACAAGGACATTTCCGAGACAACAGACGAAATCAATACAGTATATGGCATTTCAACCAGCGATCCCGGTATCATGAGCAGTGTTCACAGATGGGAATGGCAAACACACCAACCTGAAATAACAGCATATACTAACATGTTTGCTTCCATCGCCAAGGTATCATTTACATTCACAAAGAGGCAGGCACACCGATAAAACAAGTATACAGTATACTTTGAATAATTCAACAGACAGAATGGACAAGAATCTGCAAAAACGTGTCTGGGTTCATGAGTTGCTTGAAGAGGAGACACATGGAGGTGGGAGTAAGAAGTCAGGAGGATTGAGAGAGGGGGTGGGAAGGTTTCTCGAGCATGCAGGTGTGCTGCCCAGGGCAAAATGCTTTTGTCGCATGTGTTGGTTGAACGCAATGTGTGTGTGTGTGCTAAGGAGTAGGTGCTGGGAACTGCAGCAATAAACAGGCAGACAAACCGATCGAGAATGTTTGCTTTTTGTTGTATTTTAAAAGTGATGGTCTAAGATTGATAAATGTGTGCAGATTTACAAAACAGCAACACCCTCCTGGTTCAATAACACCCCCCTACCCCCCCCTCTTCCTTAGTTTGGGTAAAATAAATGAGCTAACCCATCTATTGTCAGTTGGAGTTAATGTGGTGTTTTCATGCAGTCACAGTTCAGGTTATTTGCTCAAACTTTTGTGTTTTTAAGGATGAGAGTAAAGTAAGAGCAATATTTAACCCTTATCAAATGGAAAAGGCAGATTGGATCCAGCATTTAAAAATGGGGGAAGGGTAGGTGTTCTGGGGTTCAATGTGCCTTAAAAACTGCAGAAAACCTCATGGCTGGCACCAGAGGTAGGTGCGGAGCTAGCGATAGTTGCACGCCAAAAACATTGACAGAATGGCGAGGAGGAGGATCATCGGAAGGAGACAGGTTTGGGGATTGAGGAGAGCCGGAATAAAGAAACGTGGGAATTGATCAGATTTAACAAAGGGAAGGGGATCGATTCATATCAGAAGAATATGGTGGGGTTGAGTGAGGGATTGAAAAACTATATTTGTGTGATTAATATGGCATAGAGCTACTACACTGATTCTGGGGCTAACTTGGCTAAGATATGAGGAGCGGCCGGAGATGGTTACAAGGGGATATGATCGAGATGTTTCAGATAATGAAGTGCATAGACAATATAAGTGCAGAAGAATTATTCAACAGAATTTACAGTGATATATATATATATATATATATATATATATATATATATATATATATATATATATATATATATATATATATATATATATCCTGGTGTGTTGGCGCAGTGGTTGGGGCAGCGGCTTGGGATCCAAAAGGTCCTGAGTTCAAGCCCCGTTGGGCCACTGAATTAATACACCAGGGGGTTGACTCAGCCTGTCATCCTTCCGAGGTCGGCGAAATGAGTACCAGTGTACTGGGCCGGTGTATACCCCGGTTAAAATAGGTGTACCATATCCCTGTGTCGTAAGAGGCGACCAGGGTTGCGTCAGGAAGGGCATCCGGCGTAAAACATGTGCCAAATCACTATGCGGATCGGATGATCCGCATATATATATATATATATATATATATATATATATATATATATATATATATATATATATATATATATATATATTCAATGTCAAGGCTCGTATAAGAGTTAAAGTGATAGGAGCAGGAGCCATTGCTTGAGAGTCAGGACAGTAATATGGCAAGGGTCTTGCGGTCAAAGAGTAATTAATGCATGGGACGGTCTTCCTAGAAAGGTAGTGGCAGCAGAAAAAGTAGATCGGTTTCATTTGGAATGAGATAGGTACCCAGACGCTTTCGATATAGAGGGGGTAGAGTGCAGGCAAATTGGTGGGATTTGTAGATAGCTTGTGTGTGGGTGGGTGATAGTTCCCCATGTTGCTATAGTGCAGGCATCACGTGCCAAATGGCCTCCTCCTGCACCAAAGTTCCATGTAATAAATAAAATGTCCCCACAAAAATAGTGTTGCAAAACTTGCTCACCAGAATAACGTTTGTCTGTTTGATTATTTTGCTCGAGCAGAATAACCTGGAGGTACGCACACTCATCTCTGAGCTGTCTTGGCCGGGTTTGAATCTCAGCGTAACTGTAAACTCAGATCATCCCGGTGTTTCACAGGGAGGGCGAGGCATCAATGTGTTTGCCGTCCCTCGGATGGTTGTCATCCATGGGGAGGATGAAATTCCTCTGAAAGAGGTGCCATTGTTGTGACGTTGGTGGTACCCACAGTGCCCCATGCCTGGTGTTGGTTTCATGGTTTGGGTGGCGGGCTTTGGATCCTTGGGCCCTGCGTTCAAATTCCGCTCAGCTGTTGAATTAATACCAGGTGGGGTTAACTCGGCCTGTCATCCTTCCGAGGTCGGCAAAATGAGTGCCAGCATGCTGGTATACTGTGTCGGAGTGGCGACCCGTCCAGGATTGTGCCCAATAGCCAAGGAGACTGGTTAGGCAGCACCAACGCTCTACACAGAGTATGGTCCCAATCTCCTCCTCCTACAGTGCCCCCGGAAGTGACGGCACATCCCCAAACTCAGTGGTTATGTTTGTCTCGTCCAACAGTCTTGTGTTGTGTTGCTTGTGTTCATTCTGAATGTCTATGTACCTATCTCATTGTGTGTGTGTCATCTCTACTACGAGCCTTAGATCATGTAAAATTAAATAAATGAGTAATGTCTCATCTGTCAGCATTCGTTGGTGGACGACAAAAACCCAATGGTGTGTTTTGTGAAGAGGAGGTGAGTTATTGCCGGCACCCTGGCCAAGTACAAATTGCTGCCTGAATGTGCTGGGGCACTGCATCATTCATAGTACAGTCACTCCTCAGTAATCATGAAACCAGCAGAATTAATTCAGAATTGAGTGCCAGTTGAATATGCATTTGCTATAACAGCAGCAACAACCTTGTAAAGAGCATGGTGTGTGTGTGTGTGTGTGTGTGTGTGTGTGTGTGTGTGTGTGTGTGTGTGTGTGTGTGTGTGTGTGTGTGTGTGTGTGTGTGTGTGTGTGTGTGTGTGTGTGTGTGTGTGTGTGTGTGTGTGTGTGTTTTATTCTTCGAACCTCTTTTTAGCAATCTCTGTAAAGTTAAACATTTATTTATTTTTGGAATTGATTAAGAGGTCTTCTACGTACAATGTATGCCAAAAAATGCTGATGGGATTGAGAAAATTCATTTGGAAAAAAAGTAAATGAAAGGGGAAAGTATAAAAAGTAAATGAAAGGGGCAAGTATAAAAGGGGGTAAAACAAGGTGGAGGAGGACAGGGATCAAAGACAATGGAATGAGAGGGTGTTCGGACTAACTGAAGGTGGAGTAGATGGGATTTATTAAGTATATGGCCTGGGAAAGAGGAAGGGGCTCAAAATTCCACGATTTTTTACACGAGTAATGTGTAGATTGTCACGAGATGGGAAGCTGATCATATTAGGAAATTATTTCATCCGACATCGATCATCGAACAACTTGACCTGTTGAACACGCCATTTCTGTAGCATCAACAGCGCAAAATAAGTCATCGCAACAGGTGAGACCAACTAATTCCAGAGAAGTGACATCAGTTAATGTCTTTCTTGAGAAAAGACAGTTCCACATTCTTCTTCCTCAAGAACTCATGTTTAATGAAGGATGTGCTTTCCAAGAAAAGTTTCCCCATCTGCTGCACTTTATCTTCTCCCAGGACTCTCACATGTCTTGTGAGTGAGCATAGTGCATAAAGGCAATCCTGTGATCCTGAAACACCTCCAAGCCTCACCCTGAATCCAAGGCAGCGACATGCGACGGTCACCCTCGGCCGTCCCAGGGCAGTTGGGTTCCCCCTGCCCTCTCGAGTACCTCGCAATACTTTCCAGGCGAGCCCGACGTTCTGTAATTCTTCCTGCTTCCACCAATGTTCACTTCCTTCCAGGGGCAGTTCAAATCCGGCACCACCATATTTTCCTAGCTCTTCGGTGGGATTGCTTTTGGATGCGCGCCCTGTCACGTCGGGCCCTCGCCCAGCCCGAGCCCGCTTGGTGTGGAGCCCACAAGGCACCCGGCCATGGCACGTGTTCCTTCTCACTGCTGCATACATGTGTGAAACTGAAACAAAGTGTTGTTTGTATGTTGTTCATCGTGTATGCTCCTGCATATATTGATGAAATAATTATTATCATCATCAGTAGCATCACTATCATCATCATCATCCTCATCATCATCATCATCATCATCCTCTTCACAGGCAGGGTAGTGCATCAACGAGTACACCTTCCTTTTTAGCGTGAATGCGAAGATAATATCTATAAACACCCAGCGATAGACATATAGATCTCACGTTACCTTTCACAAGGAACCTGCCATTGTGTGCTGGTATGCTGTGCACTCGTAATTTGACCGTTGTATGTTGTTGTTGTGGCTAAGATCCATATTCCTATCTGAATCTACAGGAGCACTGCATCATCAGCATCGTTCCACCTCGGTAATGATGCAGCCAGAGGGGTGAATTTGTAGTTGAATCCAGATCTATTTTGAATTTGCTTGTATATAAAAGTCACCTTCAGCATTAATCAGACATCATCCCATCAACCTTCTGGCCAAAGATATCCATCTTTAATATGATCACTTTTTCCTGACACTCATGTTACAGACCAGTATAACATTTAATTCCAAATTGGTGAAAGATATATTAGCTGTTAAGTAACAACAACAGGAAAAAAGATAAGGAGTTTGAGAAGGAGATAAGGACAATGAGGAGAGAAGGCATAGACACCTTATTTTGAGCTCTCATACTCTGTTTCAAACGGTGAATATAATTTTAAAACCAACATACCCAGTGAAGGAGGAATTGGGGTCTTCTGGATGCGAACCTGGGAGGTTCAGTGGTTCACCTCCTCCCTGACCATGATGGACCAACTTCAATCCGCTGTGTGTTGATCTGTGGATATTCAGCTTCACTTCTTGTATCATACCTAGTGAGGCATTCTTCATTGAACTCCCTTTACCTATGGAATCTACCTGTCAGACATTGCACTGCTGTTATCTCAGCAAAAATTTCAAAGCTGCTCTCTGTATACCCTCGTTGGCATAATTTCTGGTGATTTACATGCCATTTTTGAGAAGACACGCGGCTGGTGGACTGCATTCTCTTGGAGCTTATTCGTCCCTCCAACCTCTCCTCTCCTTCAAGTAACACATCATCCTTTACAGCTTGTAGTCCCCCCCCCCCCAATTTAAAATCTGTGATACAGCTTTACCTGTGGGCTCGGGTTCTTCTCAATGCTTCAATGATACGACAACTTCACCTTCTGAGGTCATGAAAAACGTGACTGTCCAGTATGCTTCATCCTGTGCTCACCCTCCAGACTAGATCCTTTCAACCATGCTCACCGCCGACCTTTCACCCATTTAGAACCCGCTGGGGTTTACCCTACGAACTTCTTGCTTTGGCTAAGTTGCCACCTCGAGAGTCATGAGTTATCTTTGAGCTGCAATGTTGTCTGTGATGTTTGTACTTAATTAATTTGGGGATTCTTAGGAAAGTCATTTAGTGTTACTTTTAATTAGTACGTATTATTGTGCTTAAGGTACACAGTAGGGATTAATAAATATTGCTTATAAAGTTACCCTTCTGTCTCCTGTCGTATGTTGGTTTCACCTTTAAAACACCATTAAGGGCACAGTAGTGCCTTTATTTATTTTCTGCCCTGACACCCCCCCCCCGGGTTACAGGTGCACTCACTACGGTGCCCTGAGGTCCACACATAACACCCATTCTTTGTGAGAACCTGAGTAAGACACTAGTAACCAACTTGAGCTCACCAATCACAACACACGAAAATCTCCCAGGTGTTTATAAACTCTCAGATGTAAACACCCGAGATATGACCAATTGTGGAATCCATAATATACTTAGATACACAATGATTTTTCAAACAGCTTTTATCTTGAATGTATTTTGCAATTGTATTTTTTTTTTTTAATTGCTGTTTGAAATCATCTTGCTGTATGTGAGCTGAAAACGAGATGTAACTGAAGAGCAAATAGTTATGAGGTATCTTAAACAAAAAGAGAACACTGAAACAAGCAAAACCTTCCCCATCACATCAAATTTGGAAGAGGGTCTTGGGGAAAACGTTTTGATTTATGTCCAAAAGTTTAAAAAAAAAATAAATAAATAAAAAAGACAGAGGTCCATGACTTGGTCAATGAAGGAGATTTAGTTTTTTAGGAAAGATTTCGAAGAATGTCTTTTATTCGGTCCAGTTAATAAAATTATAACCCATAATGCCATATTGGCTGAAAATTAGAGGAATGCCAATGATCGGTGCCGAGAAAGAGCCTTAAAAAATAAACTGAAAGAGCCTCAGTCAACTTTTGTTAAGACGATGAAGTTCTATGAGTTGATTATTTAGAAGATGGAGGTACATCACAGGTATTATCCAGACCTAAATAAAAAAAAATTCAAGATGTAATTAAAGAAAAGAGGTGAGGAAAGATGAGATGTGGTGCACCGTTTCACCAGGACACCACTCCAGTTCAATGTAGTGTCTCCGTTCATTCAATCATCATTAATGATGCAGGATGTTAATTGGTCAATCATTTCTTTATTGACACCTTTTGGTGCTTGCGTGTTTACAAACTCAAATAAGGTCTTGTATTTATGTTTTTACAGTGATATACAGAACAAAGAGTTGAGGAGACATGAATATAGTTTTCAATGAAATACAAAGATGGACGTAGACAATGGATAAAACAACATAGTACGATAGGGTGTTGGAAAACATGTACAAACGACATACAATTGTCAATGACAAGTCGTTTATTATTTGTCTATCCATAAGTAGACATAATTATTTAGAAAATATATAAATATATTGTGATGTGATGTATGGCTGTATTTGGAGAATGTGTTTGGGTCAATGCTAAATGTCCTGATCACATATACCAGGGAATACCTTTGGGTGCTTGGGAGATTCAGGGATTTTCTGATGGAGTATAATGATCAGTTTTGGGTACGGTTTGTGGCACAGTCTGATACAACAGACTGGCAGGGGTTGGAAGTGGGGATTCCAATGGCATGTGCCATCTCCCCCATCTTGTTTTTTGGTTATGGAGTTGCTGATACATCCCGTGAATGGATAAGGGACAGAGGTGGAGCTGGCCTCTCGTTATAGCTTGTCAGCAATGTTTGCATTCATGGATGATATGATAGCTGTCCAACGTTCAGCTGACAGAGGTGGAGCTGGCCCCTGAATGACCAGATTGAGGACCGACGTTGTCAGATTATGACTTCATTTACAAAAACACATTTTTGATCGTAAATTGAATAATTTTCCTCTAAATTTCATGACGTATGTCTAGCATTGTCTTAAGGGTTAGGGGGGCAGGCCTGGGATGTTAAGATCCTGAGTTCAAATCCTGCTTGGCCATCTAATTAATACCAAGTGGGGTTGACTCCACCTGTTATCCTTCTGAGGTCAGCACAATGAGTACCAGCTTGCTGGGATGATTGAGCTATTCGAGGAACCTGCGTCGGAGTAGTGACCTGTCCAGGATTGTGCCCAATAGCCCATGTACTGCTTTGGCAGCACCGATGCTCTGTACAGAGTATGGTCCCAGTGGAGGGATTGTCATCTGGTTGGCTGCAACAAGTCGGCGTCATTTTGTGGGAGTTAACAGTGTCTTTGGGGGGAGAACATGAAGGAGGTGCATAAGAGGAAAAGGGGGAAGGTAGTGTCAGCTGGAGAGGCAGTGCAGCGAAAAGTGTTGGGGAGTATATTGTCAGCCCTGTGAGGTGGGATGCAGAAGGTATCTTGGTGACTCCTTTTATGCTTTTTTTTAAAGCTCCATTTGGAGTGGGTGGGAGGCCAGGGAAGAAGAAAAATGTGAGAAAGTGGCTCAAGTAGCAGTGAAGGCTCAACCTGGATTTGGAGGAAGTTTATGGTCGCAGGTTAAGTCATGTATATTGTGAGGTTGGTTATTTGGTGATTCCATCCACTTGAACATTACTGGATTCTGAGAGTGAAGGATGTATAGAGATGTCTGGGTGGTGTATCGGGAGAAGCGTTTTGTTGCATCTGCTTATTTGCATCTGCGTACCGAGTTCCTGTTCAAACAGTGTGCCATAAACCAACCGATGCCTCCCATCAGACCCTCGCCATGCTCACGACGATGCTATAATGCTCACCATGATCACTGGAAACACTTTCTGAAATTCCCTGCAATAACCTACGCCCGACCTCTTCACCATAAATGCCGAAACCTCGACCAACCCCTTCAGTCTCCTCACCACAACTGCTTCAACCACTCCCAAAGCTTCAACGCCTTCACCACAAATGCCTCAGCGCTTCCTCTACCTCACAACCACAATAAACCACCCCAACCACAGATAGGTCCCTGGCTGCTCATCAGAGTCTCAGAGGGCGCCGAGGGATTGAAGTTCATTGCGAACTGGGGTGTTTCGGCATGTATCTCGAAGCGCAAACGTGTGCTAAGGTTCATTCAACGACGTCCAGGTAGCTTCTACGTTCCGCAAAATAACCGTGCTCAAACGGAATCCAATTTTCCGTTCTTGGCCGGAGAGCGCTCGCAAAACCCTTCAGCCAATGTTACTTGTGGCGCTCTGTCGTGTGGCCTGGCCAAGAAGAAAATTAAGCCTTGTTCGACTCTGGAGTCTGGTGAGGCGTGGCTACGGTGTGGGGTAATTGCTACGCACCAATGAGGGAGATCAGAAATGCCTACCAGGCCTTGTGATCCACTTTTTGGCCCCTCCCTCACCTCAGCTCTATAAAAGAAAGCAAATCAGGCTCAGTCAGTCTCTTTCATCCAGGGTGTCTCGTCAAGGGTCTCTTTTGTCCAGGGTGTCTTTCGTTCAGGGTCTCTTTTGTCCAGCCGCCAAGCGCAACTGAGCTGAGGGGGCAGCGCAACCAAGTGAGGCAAGCATGGCGAAACGAGCTGTTACCAAGACTTGCCGGGGTCATCCCTGTGTCATCGGCGCTCAGCTTCAGCTGCGTTCCGCAGCTTCTTGACAAGGATTTTCTTGATGTTTCTTCTTGACATGGAACTTGATGATTTACCTCTATTTCACATCACATGTGATTACATTGACCGCTAGCTTGGTTTTATCCAGAACGCTTTGAGCAATAGATATAATTTCCTCCGTTACAATTGTTTTGTGTTGACAATATAATTTCACAATTTTAGCATTGAACTGTTATTTTTTTTAAAGTTCTACAATAAAAAAAACTTCCTGTAAATCTATAACCTCCCTCGTATATTCAGTTGCCTGTTAAAGTATTCACCCCCTCCAATTTTTCACACTTTCATGCCACCTGAGCTTATTTCATGATGCTTTCAAATCAAACTTAATATTTGAGTCTCCCCAAACTACTCCAAAGTGATAGAGCTGAAAAATATAGATCGAAGGTGCATAATTTGATTACCAGATAAAATCAGATGATTCTCAGTTGCATATAATCCCTTCGACTAATTAACCCTCAATGACTTCAGGAGCAAATTATTTGTTTTAAAGGATATAAAATAAACGTAATTGTTTTCAGATCCAAAGAAATCAGACAAAAAGTGGTGGAGAAACACCGTTCAGGAGAGGGTTATAAGAAGATTTCAAAGTCACTCATTATCCCTTTGAGTACGGTGAAATCCATCATTAAGAATTGGAAGATGCATCATACCGCCCAGACTGTACCCAGTTCAGGTCGCCCATCCAAACTCAGCAGCCGGGCAAGTAAGAAACTGGTTTGGGAGGTCACTGTAAATCCAACAATGTCTGAAAGATCTGCAAGGCTCCATGTCCGAGATGGGGGTCAGTATTTATCAATCAACGATATTCCATTCCCTTCACAAAGCTGGCCTCGAAGGACAGATGGTAAGAAAGAAGGCTGACTGAAAAAGATGCATCGATATGCTTACATGAAGTATGTGAAAAAGCATCTTGATGATATTACAGGATTCAGGCCTCCAGGAGAGAAACTTGGCAGAGAAAAGTTTTGTGGTCAGACGAGACAAAAATTTAACATTTTGGTCGAAATTAAAAGCGTTAAGTCTGGCACAAACCTAATATAACGTTGCACATCACCCATTTCAACACCATCCCTACTGCCAAGAATTGTGGTGGCAGCATCATCTTATGAGGCTATTTTTCATCAGCGGGGACAGGCAAGCTTGTCAGGATAGAAGGGACAATGGATGGTGCAAAGTACAGGAGAATCCTTGATGAAAACCTGCTTGAGTCAGCCATGAATCTGAATCTTGGTTGAAGATTCCCATTTCAGCAGGACAATGATCTAAAGCACAAAGCTAAAGCTACACCAGAGTGGCTGGATAAGAAGAAAATAAATGTTCTTGAGTGGCACAGTCAAAGTCCTGACTTGAACACAATTGAACATTTATGGCGCGACTTGAAGATCGCATTCCATCGATGATCCCCATCAAACTTAGCAGAACAAGAGCCATTTACACATGAAGAATGGACAAAGATTTCACCATCTCACTGTGCACAGCTGGTAGAGACTTTTCCAGAAAGAATCGCAGTCATTGCTGCAAAAGTTTCTTCCACCAAGTACTGACCTCAGCGACTGAATAGTGTTGCGAATTCGCGCCCGCCGGCGTGCGAACGGCCACGTGACTCGAATCGCGGCACTTCGCCCACTGGACGGACAATTCCGTCGTGACCCTCTCGGACTAACGCCGGGAGCGAGTCACGGGTGGGCCTTTCGGCCTCACCACGATCGTGCCAATCGGCCACCCGCGTGGGATAGGGTTGTTCGCCAAACTCGACCTACCTAAGTACCCACGCGGAGGGTAGACCGGGCGATCGCACCTCGCCGCAGGTCGACCCCGGACACGGGCCGCTTAAGCGACCCGTTCCGTACTATCGGGATAACCGAGCGGTGTTATCGTCGGCCTCGACGGTTCTGATTAATTATCGGGCGTATTAAGCCCACTACCAACCCTTTACGTGAAGCAAGATGGAGATTCAATTAAAGAAAAGACAAAGCGAAATGGGAAAACAGTTCAACATGATGCACATTTATTCCGCGGCACACGGAGAGCACACATATACAATTAAAACAATTATGCACAAAAAGCAAATGTAACAAAAGAAACAATGACGCAGAGATACTACCGAATAAGACCGACACACGGCAACACTTAAGTTTTACTTCACCAGACTGGCGCCACACACACACGTTTACACAGAAACAAAAGAAAAGGGCCACCCTCAAAGACAAGGGGGCAGACGGGGCCTGTGGGCCAATATTTGCGCGGGACCTGAAAGAGCGGTCAGGTCCGCGAGACCGGGTCGGTCCTACCCGCGTCTTTGTGATGAGCCGCAAATGTGGCAGCGCGGTGGTGCCCCGACTTCGTGATCCTTCGCGGGTTTCGTTGGCACTGCTTGGAGTGGGGTGGGAACGGGGCCCCCTTTTCGCACTATCTCAGCGCGGAGGAAAATGGGGGGGCGGGGGGATTGTTGATGCTCTGGGGAAAGAGTATAGCTGGCTTGCTTGGGTCTCCGTGACGAGCGATTCCACCGCGACCTCGTCGCCGACCGCCGTCTTCCTTGCCTCGGACCCGAACTCCTCGGTCTCTTCCCACAATTCTCCTCAGCCGACTGCAGCAAACCACCTGTATGCCCTCGCCTCCCGACTCCACTCTGCGCTCCAAACTGACTGCCCAAAACTCTCTCTGCTCTTCTGCCACTCTCCGCTCTTCCAAGGCCGACTCTCCTCAAAACTCTCTTCGCTTTGCTGCCACTCTCCGCTCTTCCAAAACCGACTCTCCCAGATTCGCCTTGCGCTCGGCGCTTTATAGGCCGGCAGGAGACCCATATGCAAATTTCCGGATCAGAACGAGCTCGGGGGCGGAGCCACGCTCGCCCATTGGACGGAGAAAAAGGGGCGTGAATCTCCCCTGATCCTAGAATTTGCATATCTCGATTCCACACAGACGCGCCTGGAGGCGGGGCCAGACCGCCCCGCGCTTGCTGATTGGACGGATCAGAAGTAGCATTCCTGATCCGAATTCTCCTCGGAAAGGCCGCATTTTGCACTCGCGGCTCGGCGCGTATTTTGTACAAGCCCAGGACAGCCCGACGCTCGGTGCTCACAGGTGGTGCGGGAATGGCCGCAGAAGGAGAGAGGTGAAGGTGGTGGAGGGTTTATGGTGGTGGTTTATGGCCATGGTGCCGTTTGGAATGGCGGTGATGCGATGTTTGAGGGAGCGAGTTGTGAAGGTAAAGATCGTGGCTGTTGGCATTGTTGTTGTTGTGAAGTGGTTGGAGCATGGTTGGTTCAAAATAAAGATAAAACAGAAAAACGGCTATCTCAAAGCGTCGCAGCCCGAATGAATCACATTTATTCCCTCGAAACAACGGGTTTGGGGCTAACTACACATGTACTTACAGAGATATCTCACCTACGGGACCTGAATGGTGGTTTGCGAATTTCCACAACCGCAACAATACTTTTACAACCAGTGAATTTTGATTTGTACATGTTTTTCAGGTATTCTTGACATGTAACCTCCTTCCACTATAACAGTGTTTTGTTGGATCTCTTAATTTATGAATAATAAAGTCAATTTGGAAAAATTGTTTTTGTAAAATTCATAATTCATCTAAATGTGGCATTATTAGTAGGGGTTGAATATTTTTACAGGCCACTGTACTTGTTATCATTCGCACCAGCAGAGTTCTCCTGTTGTATTGGCAAAGTTTGTGCAAATTGATGAAACAAATGAGCCATCTACCTGGCTCTGTTGTGATCATTTTATTCTGGAAGGGCTAGAAAACAGAGCTATAAAACTGACATGTTTTAAGTGGAACGGTTCATAGAGACTGTGCCGAGGCATACTGGAAGGCTCCCAGTGAGTGCTGTGACTTTTGGCAATGTCCGAGCGCTCAGTTCGGTGCTGTGTTTGTGAAAGGCAGAGTTTGCAACAGGAAGGAAGCCATTTATTTATTAAGTTTGCGGCTGCAGTTGGCCAGCGATGGCTCTGGCCCCCCCGAGGGAGCTGCTAATGATGTGCATGCCATGAGTGAAGGTTGTTCGCAAGATCCATAATTTGGTGGTCATTTGTGTGTATGTGTGTGTTTATTATTTTGCCTGCTTCTGGTACAATAGTAACGTAAATGTTCCAAATATTTACATTGTAAATTCCCATTAGTTCACATTAAATGCCTTGGATTCCATTGGGAAAGCAATGCCATTATTTTACGTTTTATGGCAAGATTTCAGGGATTTGGGAGTAAGAATGGAAGCCAACAGTAGGAGTGTAGTAAAGATTTCATTTTACAAGTCTCGAGGGAAGACTGACTCATGAACAAGATTATTTTAGACAAAATAAGAACTTGATAAGTGGAAGACCATTGGTTATCAAATGAAGAAAACAATTTATTAATGTGGAAATGTAAAGGGTTGATAAATTAATATATGAAATCTGTGTGTCACTCTGTATGTGAGACCAATGGGACACTCAATTGATGCCAAGTGAACCATTCACATGAGCCATCACAGAGGTGATGGTCATTGCGCTATCCTGCAGTGCTGTACTCTTTAATGCCAAATACAAAGTTGATTAGGAAAAATTTTTTTAATCAAAAATCATCTGTGAAACCCATTTTACAATGGAGTTGAACAATCAGCCAAAATAACGAAATAAGTTGCCTATTGTAGTTCCTTGAACTAACCCGTGTGAGCTGTGATTCAGGAGATGAGTGTCGCCACTTGTTCATATCGGTCGCTTCAATGAACCGTTGTCAACTGCAGAAAATGCTTCAGTTGGCAACGCTCATCAGGATATAGTCGTCTTTAGTGGTGCTCAAAGAGCTTGTGTGGTTAATTTGTTAGGTCCTGGATTGCACTTGCTGTGAAATATTTGGTCATCTGCATGACATTAAGGCTGATTGGTGACCCACACTTTGTTGACTTCAGGTCTCCAGGAGAGAAACTTGACAGACACTCCTCCATTGATGCCCATCATAACTGAGTGGCCAACATCTCCGTTAGTTTGCATCTTCTTGGTGTTGTTTTTTTTTAAGGGAGAAACAGAAATGGGAAACAACAACAGTAGGGTTGAAGGACAAAATCAAGAGAGACTTGGACAAATAAGGGATATGGGGAGTAATGAGGGGAAGGGGAGGATGCATGGGGGTGGACAAGATGTATACGGAAGCAAACTCTCAGGAAGGAAAACCTGGAGAACAGCTGTCTTGAAGACTTTGAGCCAAGAATGTGACTGAAAAGAATATGGAAGTTGGTTCTACAGGTGGGATAAAGAGGAACAAATGAGTGGATGTGAGCAGTGATCCTGAATTTGGGAGTTTCACTAGAAGGGGATTGATGGTGGAACATGTGTGCCTTGCAGAAACATGGGGAGGAGGGTGGGAAGCTTGCAAAGAGATGGTGCAAGCCCAGAAAGGAGGTGGGAGAACACAAAGACCACTGACCTGGCTATGATGGGAAAGTGATAGGGCCGTAGACTCAGTTTCATCATGGAAGATTCCAATAATCTTGAAGGCCTTGGTTTCCACGTTGTAAAGCTGAGCAAGGTGTGAGGCAGGGGAGCCAGCCCAGAGAGGAGAGCAGAATTCCATCAAGCTATGGATGAAAGACTTGTAGGTGGATGCAATACATGTTTAGTTCAGAAAGTCACTATTTGCATGCAATACATCACATTTGCTGCAATTTGGGCTGCTGTTATCTTCATTTTTGCCACAGCATGAATGTGCTGTTTGTTGTTCAAATGGAACCTCCTGCCATTTATAGAACCACCTTTCAGAGGCTGTTCTGTCTCACTCTTCCCTTTATTATGGCATCAAGCAAGCAGTGTACCACCATCTCTTCATCCCCAATTTTGAACCATAATATTTATTACCCCTGTTAACCTTTCCTAACACAACCATATTATTGCTAGTTTCATTGTTCCCTCCCCTCGTCACTCTCCTCTTTTCCTGTTTGTTAATTCACTTGATGTTTGTCCCACTGTCGGTTCTACCTTGCTCTTTCATGAGCCTTACTCCTGCAAAGGAAATAAAAAGGTATTCATGGTCTGGTCTGGTCTGCTCTCAAAATCTTCATGTCGGCATGATCTGCATTGAGCCCTGACCTCAGTTTTCAGCAAGCCAAAGCTGCTGTGTGTATGGGCCAGTGGATCAGTAACACTAACACACTTACTGAGGTCATCCAGAGCTTTACCTCTCAAATACTTACTTGGTGGTTTGGTTATATAGGTTCAGCGGTGGTGGAGATTGGTGTTCATTCAGTACTTGGAGATAGCCATGGTGGTGATAAAGATGTAGCTGCTGATGCAGCCTTGCCATCCTCAGTTGTATTGGAAGCAGTTGAAGACAATCAGTTGCAAGTATAAAATATGTTGATTTGGTTTTCATTGTTCCTGTGATTGTATGTATGAAACTACAGTGAAAACTTACTTTTACTAAATTATTGGGCTAAAGGCATTTGTTTTTATTATTGAGCAAAGTTTAGAGAGAAAATGTTTTAAACCCCTGCTTTCTCATTGTGATGTATGTAACATTTTATGTTTATGTTTATGATTATGGTAAGCTACTCTGAAATTCCTGATGTTGTATTTGTTAGTTCATGTTTTTGAATGTTTTGTTTCATTGAATTGCCAGTGGTTGCACAATCTCTGTTTTCATGATGTGGACGATAAATAATATTGACCTCTTGGCCGAAACTGGCAGAATGATGACGTGGTACCACAGGAAAGTGAGTGAGGATTTAAAATTGTGATGTGGATTTTTAAACCCACCTTGTTGTGATCGTTGTCCTCCTGAAGGATTCTAACTGGCCGATTGTGGAATCCTATTTGACTTCAGGCAAAGTTTAACGTTTGTCCGGTTTGGTTATAAAATCCTACAAAAACCCTATCGACACTGATAAAACTGATGTCCACACAAGTCCTTCCTTGTGAAACAATTTATTTTCTAATAATCCACCATACACTTTTCACCCTTGCACAATGAATTTAAGAATGAATCCCCATTGATTGCAATATTATTATTTCTATTTCATTTATTCTTACTTGAGTAAATAGAGAGACCAACCCAATTCAATTCACTTCCACATTACATCAGAGAGTTTTATTCTAACTTGGTACTTGGTCAGTTCCAAGGAGCACAAGCCACTGAGATTCTAATACTTTCTCAGGTACTTGCACTGAAACAATTTTACATTTCAAAGCATTTTATACTTTCATGAGAGAGAGGTTGGGGGATATTCACCCAGACTGCAGATGTGTCCTTTAGACGAGAATCCATTTCGTACATTTCTAGGCAAAGGTTCGTTTATCAGCTCAGGTCACTCTGCTCCAGAATAACACATTTCTTATCATTTAGGGCAAAAGTCTTTTGGCCAGAAATGACAGCCAATTCAACTTGTAGCATAACAGTTACATTTCTAAAACTCCTTTTGTTACAATTTAGAATACATTCATATAAATTTTTCCCCCACAATTGTAAACTGCTTATTAAAAAACGAAGAAGATTTGGGAAAGGTTGTAGCAGTGAATAATGCTTATTTTCATTTGTTGAAGTTCTTTTTTGGAGAAAGTTTAATTTAAGGTTATTCACTTTTATAGAATACCATTATTGGCCGCATTGATTCTTAAGTTTTTCTACAGATAAGAAGTTTTTACCTTAAAAAAAGAAGCTTTCAAAGTTTTTAAGTTTACTTGTTTTTTTGCTCCATTTCTGCATCTTCCCCAGTTTTCCTTTGCATTTGTGTGATTGAGAGTTTGCACCTGTATCCAGCTTGTTCAACCCTTGTGTTCTCCTCTTGCTGTCATTCTTCACCATGTCCTTTATTTTTCCAAGTCTCCCCCAGTTTTGTCCCTCAACCCTGCTGTTGGTGTCTCCATTCCACACCCCTTTTCCACTGTTCTTTGCGTTCTGTTATGTCCTCGTCCATTCTTTGTTCTCAGTCCTCCATGAGTCTAGACTGTATACAAGTTTTTTAAAAAAGGTTTGTTGTGTGTTGTGTATATGTGTGTTGTTGTGGATGTGTGTGCTTGCGTGATGGGTTTAGGGAGAGGTAGGATTATATATAAATTAAAAAAAAAATAAACTGTTGGAGGAGGGAGGAGGAGAACAGCCACCTGAGCTCCAAAGGTGGATCTGTTCCTGCTGTTGGGTATAAAACCATCTCCTCTGTTACTATTTTTGGCATCAACTATGTTGGCTGATACTGTTGTTGGGTTCTCAGTGGTATTCAGGGCAGTGCAATCAAATTTCTTACTTGCAACAGTGAGAAATGCAGTTTTATGATCACATCTTATATAAAAATTGTGACCCCTTTAGACAGGTGACTTATTAGATTTATTTATGATTTTTGATATTAATATCCTTGCAAGACATAATTGATTCATGTCAGGTGGCCACACAAATCAGTACATGAAGCAAATGTATATTCCACTCAGGTTCAACTATGAAATGAATATTTTAGTTGCAACCTGAGGCACAGCGATGGCACGATGCAGTGCCCCCATAGTTTATTGACATAAAGTTATGGTATTACCAGATGTTGACACAGTCCTCTTTGGAAAAATATTGTGCCATCTTTAAAGTCCGCAAGCAAGTGCTAATAGAAGGGAAAAATTCATTGATATATTCTGAAAGGAATGCGTATTCTCATTCTACAATCTGCCTGCAAGGCACCGGGACAAATGTTTGTACTCTGAGCCAAATTCTCTCTAATCTTAAGATCGAATAGACAACTCACCGATGAACAAGCTGCTACTGAGCTGCATTGTTAGACTGTGTATGTACAGTACTGTGGATGTATTTAATAATCTTCCTTCTTATGTAAAAGTAAAAACAAGGATTACTCAAAATGAATATATATTTTTCAACGCTAACATAACAACGACTATGACATAAAGCAGGAATGTCCCTTGTAGGCACAAGGATAAAATTTTCAGGATGAATAAGTTGAGTTGCATAAGCAGAAGGTGAATCGGACCGAATCCAGAACCCAGAGAACTTCGGCTTTGTCGGACCTAAGTGGCGACATTTATAACAGCCACTTGAATACATTAAGCCTTCTCACCCGGATCCACATTTTTGATCCTCCTGGCAAGCCTGGTCAGCCCTCCCCACCTGTGTACACGACAATATCCGCGGGCTGTTCCCCTTCATGTTTTCTTTGATGGATTTCACATCTTCGCCGCTTCAAACATTGTTGTGTTGTTATTTATTTTTTGTGGCTGTAATTTAAGTGCAGTGTTTGGATGTTACTGATTGCCAGTGCAAAGTATCAAATGCTATACTTTCTTTTTCTCACCATAATGTTTTCACCTCTATTTTTACTCCCCTTTGATATTTGCACAAATAAAAAGTTAAAACCGTTTGGTGTTTGTAGAAAGCAAACGGTGTTAAATTGTTTCCTGAAAATCATAGCCAAATTATGGAAATCCATGAAATATACACACATAGAGCTTCGGACTCACACATTTACTTATTTCACTTGTAAACTCCATTCTAAATTCAAGAAGATAAGAATAAGAGTCAGGTTAAAAAAATAATCCACACAAATTGCATCACCATGATCATATAACTGTTACACTTTTGAAATCACCTTTGCGCTTCATGGAATGGCCCTGGTGTATCATATTTCTTTGGTGTGGAAGTAACCTCTGCTCTTTTGAAGTTTTTGTTACTTTTTGATCATTGCATTGTGTTTGTCTTTTGAAGTCGTGTGGTGAACGGCTCTGACTAGTATTGAACAAATATGGCTTATTTAGCGAATACAGCACATGAGCTATAGGACTAATAGACATCATTTGGACCTTTAATACGACCGGAACGTCCAAAAAAATGTATCGGAACGACATGTTCACAATAGTCCAACAAATGGCAAGGATCAAACCATAGAAATTCAATATGTACATATAAAAATAAGGAAGAAAAATATTTCCTTCCTAATCACATATCATTATAAATTGAAGTTTTAAAAAAGGGAAACACCTTTGTTGAAGAATTGTGAGAACAGTTTGAACGTCTTCCGGATTATAAAAGCAACCTCCCCATGTCCTTGAGCAACCAACATGGAGTAAATAATACTGGAAATCCGAGTCGTTCACACGTTTTATTGCATTTTGAGTAACTGTCTCATAAAGCTAATTAAGGTGCTTGTTTGTATGCATCATTTGTTAATGCAGTATTGTGATCACAGTATCACCTGCAGGACATTAAAAGATGTTAGTGTACTTTTAATATCCTTCATGAGGACACGCATCGACAATCTGAAAAAAATATCAACATGTTATACTATATAATTAATATGGGAATTGAACCATAGGGTCCTCGCAAGACTCGAAAAAAGTCTATTGAACCGAAATGCGCTAGTTGATTAATTAAGGCATGTTACATTTTAAAGTCAATATGAGGGTCAAACTCAACAAGTCCCTTCTGCTTTTGGGTGCGATGGCCGCAGTGAGTTGTATCTGTTACACCAAAAGCTTTACGCGTTGTTCACTGGGAGATTCTAATGGCATGTGGAAGGAACAGCAGGAATATATGAAGGGGTGCAGGTGGTGCAAAGGTAAAATGTTGGAATGGTCGACCAGGCTGCCTCCACCGCCTGTTGTCCATCTAACAGGGGAAACGAGGCAGCCAGTAAAAGGCAAAAAGCGTCGGATTTGGATTGCAGATTGATTGGCAACACGCACCTGAAATAGCAACTTTGTAGCTTGCAGTGTGCCTCGGCCCTCTTGCCTGCTTGCTGCTGTTTCTAGTCCCACCAAAAACTTCTTTTTTTCCCACCGCTGGTGCACCTGAGCTCCTTTCATTTTCCCAGCTGCTGTAGAACAGGCTGATTGAGCTGTGTTGCTTTTGTTGTTTTTTTTTTCTGCCTCCTTTTTCCTCTTCAACCACATCACTCCACCAGCCCCCTGCCAAAACTTCACCAAATACCCCCTCCATCACCACCCTCCACCCCAGTCAATTGCCAACCTTCCTCCACATCCTCCACTCCAAACTCTTTCAAATGACTCCAAATATAGTGCCAAAAGGCTTGAACAATGTTTTATTGATGTTTAGTATATTCACCTCCATCACCGAAGGTGCACAGAGGTTTTGTATTCACCCGTTTGTCTGTTTGGCTGACTCTGAGCGGGATATCTCAAAGTTATGGACAGTTTCGGACAAAACTTGGTGTTCATGTTGGGTGTATGACAAGGACGAATTGATGAGATTTTGGTGAAGATCTGGATCCTAGAATTTTAAAGTCTCTTCAAATCTTTACAGTGACATTGAGAAATATGGCCAAAAACAAAATATAGTATGATATCTCAAAAAGTTATGGATGAATTATGAAAAAACTTGGTGGATGAAAAATAGATAAGTGACAAGAACAAGCCGATTTGATTTTGGTTCAGGTCTGGATCCAGATCCGGCCTATCAGTGGGATACAAAACGTAAACGTAAACAAAACGTAAACGTAAACAAAACGTAAACTCTCGGACTCTCTGGAAAATCCTCTATTTCTCTTTGCCGCCGACTCCACCCTCTGCCGTACCATCTGTCATCCCTCAGACCGGCAAGCAGCAGCTTCTTCACTCACTGCAGATCTGGATAAAATCACAAACTGGTCCAACACGTGGAACATGTCTTTCAATCCAGACAAATCTCACACTCTCACTATGTCTCTTCGAAAGGACCGTTTACAAAACCCCCCCATCCACTTTCTCAACAATCCTCTGGAAGAAGTCTTTTCTTTCAAGCTTCTAGGTCTCACTATCTGCCATGACCTTTCCTGGGAAAGTCACATTTCCAACCTCGCCTCAAAAGCCAGTCGCCGACTGGGAATCCTCCGTCGTGCTAAGTCCTTCCTCGGCCCTCTTGAGCTCCTGACCACTTACAAAGCTTTTGTCCGTAGCCTGATGGAGTACTGCTCTCCCCTCTGGGCTGGTGCTCCTGCCTCCCACCTTTCTCGGCTTCACGCTGTCGAAACCAGGGCATTTTAGATCATCGGCATCTCCCGCAATGAAGCTGAGTCTTTGGGCCTCTCACTCAATCACCGCAGGTTGGTCGGTGGTCTTTCTATCTTCTACCGACTCCTCTCCGGCCTTGCCCCCCCCTGCTCTCTCTGCGATTTGTCCCCACCACATTTCCACAGGGCGCTCAAGGTCCGCCAACAACCCCCTTCTGGTAAAACTACCAAAATCACGAATCACTGCTCATCTTCACTCTTTCATTCCTCTTTTTTCCCGCCTTTGGAATAAACTTCCTCACTCTATTCTTTCCCATTCTTCCCTCCAGGCTTTCAAAACAGCTGTTCACCACCACCTCTTATCTTCCCCCATCCAAATCCTCGATCTTTTCTACCCCCGATAATCCACCCAAGCCCACTTCCTTCATTTCTCCTGCTTTCCTTCCTGAAATTCCCTGAAATGTCCATCTTCTTTTCGCCATGTTCCCCGTCCCATCCCCATCCCTCTCCCTTCCACAGTTCACCTAATGTGTCTGTTCCCCACTGTTTTGTCCCTTCCACTCCCGCCCCTCTTGTCTCATGCCTCCTTGCTGTGAGTTGTGTGTTAGCTCTCATAAGAGCCTCGACCAAGGTATACAAAAAAAAACAAACTGTTCAGCCTGACGGATGGATGCGCTCCACTGAGTGCTGCTTTTTGTTTGCGTTTGTCTCACCCAGAAGGGGTTGCAACACGATTGGTGTGTGTGTGTGTGTGTGTGTGTGTGTGTGTGTGTGTGTGTGTGTGTGTGTGTGTGTGTGTGTGTGTGTGTGTGTGTGTGTGTGTGTGTGTGTGTGTGTGTGTGTGTGTGTGTGTGTGTGTGTGTGTGTGTGTGTGTTCTGGTGAGCATCGCTGCAGATGATGTCTTGCATGGTGAAACTGCGTAATCAGCACAGAACAGTCCACATCAAAGGGTCAACTCCATCACAGAGGCTTCGGCCCGGTGACTCTGTCAAAGAGACAAAGATGATATGGTCCACATTAGTTAAACATCAAACAGAACCACCGATCTGGATTTAGGGCTTATTTGCCCTCATTAGGATGGTTGATCCATTCACAGTCCATCAGGATGGTTGGTCCATTCACAGTCCATCAGGATGGACTGTGTCCAATGGGGATCAGCAGAGTGATCGTCACACATCCTCATGTTTCGATTTTCCCGCTGGTCACATCACGTGCCTTCTGGTAGAATGGTTTGCATTTGCAGGAACAATTGTCTGGGTGGCAGATGGACGGTTGTTTCGTGCGGATTATGCGGTTTTACCGCGTGAGGCGTAATCCATAGCGATGCTCACTATAACAGTCAAGAGTGGCGTCTGATCTATAAACGACGAATGTGATCATCTTGATTGGTGGTTTGGTGTCATGGTTTTTATTTTTGTATACCTTATCGAGGCTCATATGAGAGCTAACGCACAACGCACAGCAAGGAGGGGGGGGCGGCGCATGAGACACGAGGAGTGGGAGTGGGAATGACCAAACAGTGGGGAACAGAGACATTAGGAGATCTGTGGAAGGGAGAGGGATGGGGTGGGGAACATGGGGAATACAACATGGACATTACAGGGACTATCAGGAAGGAAAGCAGGGAATTTGAAGGAGGTGGGCTTGGGGTGGATTAACGGGGGTAGAAAAGATTGAGGATTTGGATGGGGAATGATAAGAGGTGGTGGTGAACAGCTGTTTTGAAGGCCTGGAGGGAATAATGGGATTGCATAGAGTGAGGGAGTTTATTCCAAAGGCAGGAAAAAGAGGAATGAAAGAGTGAAGGTGAGCAGTGATTCGTGATTTTGGTAGTTTTACCAGAAGGGGGTTGTTGGCGGGCCTTGAGCGCCCTGCGGAAATGTAGTGGGGACAAATTTTAGAAAGAGCAGGGGGGGAGGGCGAGACAGGAGAGGAGTCGGTAGAAGACAGAAAGACGACTGACCAACCTACGGTGAGAGAGTGAGAGGCCCAAAGACTCAGCCTCATCGCAGAAGATGCCAATGAACCGAAATGCCTTGATTTCCACAGCGTGAAGCCGAGAAAGGTGGGAGTCAGGATCACCAGCCCAGAGGGGAGAGCAGTACTCCATCAGGCTGAGGATAAAAGCTTTGTAAGTGGTCAGGAGCTCAGATGGGCCGAGGAAGGACTTAGCATGACGGAGGATTCCCAGTCGGTGACTGGCTTTGGAGGCGAGGTTTGAAATGTGGCTTTCCCAGGAAATTTCATGGCAGATCGTGAGACCCAGAAGCTTGAAAGAAATGACCAGTTTGTGATTTTATCCAGATCTGCAGTGAGCGAAGAAGCTGCTGCATGCCGGTCTGAAGGATGACAGATTGTATGGCAGAGGGTGGAGTCATCAGCAAAGAGATAAAGAGGATTTTCCAGAGAGTCGGAGAAATCATTGATGAAAACCAGAAAAAGAACAGGGCCCAGAACGCTACATTGAGGAACTCCAGCCTGGACAGGAAGAGGGGATGAAAGAACTCCATTTAGGGCCACACGTTGGCTGTGACAAAAGAGAAAGTCTGCGAGCCATGAGTGGAGATGGCCTTGGATACCATAGGAAGAGAGTTTGGTGAGTAGGGCAGGGTGCCAGAATGTGTCAAAAGCATGCGGTATGTCCAGGGATACGGCTCGGATTTCATGTCTGGCATTGAGGACCTCCATCCATTGTCAGGAGAGCAGAAGCAGCATATCCAAGGTAGAGTGACCTGGTCTGAAACCAAATTCAGGTCAGGTCAGGTATGGGAGCATGTGCCAGAACAGCGCGTCGCTGCGTCCACTTTCCGCCGGTACTCCAGGGGCCTCCGTCTGGCCATCCCCCAGGCAGATGCCAGGCCCATCCCCATCTCCTTGAGATGATGGTCAACCTGCTGTAACCATGAGGCACGTGGTCGGCCCACTGGCCTCCTCCACTCATGAGACTCCCTCGCTGAGAGAATCTGGTGAGCAGGATCAGTGTCAGGAAAACGAGCCACATGTCCATACAGCCGCAGCTGATGCTCACGGACTATGCAGGTAACAAATCTCATCCGAGTCTCTCTCAGCAACCGCTTGTTGGACACAAAATCCGACCAGCGATAGCCAAGGATTCTCCGAAGAGACCTGGTACCAAAGGAATTAAGTCTCCGTCTCAGATCCTTGGTCAAAGTCCAAGTCTCGCACCCATAGAGCAAGACTGGAAGTACCAAGGACCTGAAGACTCGGACTTTCGTCCTCCCGCACAGGTACCGGCAGCGCCACACCCCATGATCCAGTGAATCCATGACTCCCCAGGCCCGACCCAGACGTCTATTGAGCTCCGGCTCACAACCTGCGGAGACATGAATATCACTGCCAAGGTAAGTGAATCTATCCACGACCTCAACATCCTCACCACAAACAGACACAGACAGGACAGCAGCATCCAAGATGTCACCGAAAGCCTGGATCTTTGTTTTGACCCAAGAAATCCGTAATCCCAACGGCTCCGACTCCTCATTCAGCACCTCGAGGGCCCCCAAGAGGATGTCTAAAGTCTCCGCAAAGATGACTGTATCATCTGCAAAATCAAGGTCCGAGATCTTGACATTGCCAAACGATGCACCGCAACTTGATCTCTCCGACATCCTCCCAAAAATCCAGTCCATACAAGTGCTGAAAAGTGTGGGGGCAAGTACACATCCCTGACGAACTCCAGTAACAACTGGAAATAAGTCAGAGGCGGTACCACCACACTTCACAGCACTCTCAGTACCAGAGTAGAGTTCAGACATCAGATCGATCAGTTTCGGTGGCACCCCACGAAGACCAAGAATCCTCCAGAGGACATCCCGATTCACTGAATCGAACGCTTTACAGAGATCAACATAGGCTGCAAGCAGCCCCTGCCGAAACTCTCGTCTGCGTTCGGTGAGTACACGAAGTGCAAGGATACGGTCAATCGTTGACCTCTTTGGTGTAAAGCCTGACTGCTCTGGACGCTGGTGCTCAAGCAGATGGTGGCGAACCCTATCAAGAATTATCCGAGCAAAGACCTTGCCCGGCACTGAGAGCAGCGTCACCCCTCGGTAGTTGTTGCAGTCTTGGCGATCACCCTTCCCTTTCCAGAGAGGGACAACAAGGCCCCTCTTCCAGTCAGTTTGGATGATGCCTGTGTTCCAGGCAGAGCACAAAACTGCATGCAACGACGCGAGTGCAGCATTTCCACCAGCCTTGAGAAGTTCGGCATGGATGCCACAGATCCCTGGAGCTTTGCCCCGTTTCAACTGGTTCACCGCAGCCCGTGTTTCCACAAGCAATGGTGGACCACAGTTGATTCGAGGGTCAGCAACAGGGATTGTAACACCCTTGACGTCCAACTCGACAGCTGGGGGATCAGCCTGGTACAACCGCTCGAAGTAACCGGCCCAGCGGGCCTTCACTTCAGACTCCTCTGTCAAGAGCCTACCACTCTCTGCTCGAACTGCAGTGCTCCGAGGGATGGGCTTGGATGAACGTAATGCGCGAATTCCCCTGTAAGCGGGACGAGAATCACCTGTCCACAGGTGATGCTCTACCCCCTCACAGATTCCTCGCACATAGGCCTCCTTGTCCACCCTCAGTGCACGTACAGTTTTACGCCTCAGCTCCCTGAACAGCTCAGCTCTGCCATTCAGCCTGGCCCTGCGACTCTGATTGATGATTGGAAATCAACCAAACCTGCAAAACCAAATTGATGATTGGAAATCAAGCCTTTGGAGAAGAGGAAGGATTTATTGTCTGAAGCGATGATGTCTATAACCTTGCTGATGATTGGGAGAAGGCTAATTGGTCTGGAGTTGCAGGGATTTGTTTTTGCACCTTTTTTATGCAGAGCGGTCATGTTTGCTGATTTCCAAGCAGATGGCAGATGACCTTGAGCAAATGAGAGGGTGAATAGAAGAGAGAGGGAGAGGATGAGGAAGAGCAGAGGAGCAGGTTTTTAGGACATGTGGGCTGATGCCGTCTGGACCGGTTGCAGAATCTGAGTCGAGGTTTGACAGCAAGCTCTCCACCTTGTCAGGAGAAAAGGACACAGAGTCCAGGGACAGTTGGGTGCGACTGGGTAATGTGGGTCGAGAAAGTGATGGGTTTTGGACACTAGATTTCGATGCAAACACTGAGTTTAGGCATTCAGCCTTTTCACATGCAGTATCAGCAGTGCGGCTGTTTGATGTAAGGGAGGGGGTGGAGTGGGAACATACACCAGAAACAGATTTGATTAGACGCCAACAGGAGTTGTTTTCTGGCTCTCCTGAGGGTAGATACACGCTTGTTCTGAGCTTTATGGAAGGAACCGAGATTACCCTCAGTTGGTTTGCTTTCCATGAGGTAAAGGCAAGTTGTTTCAGGACAACTGCCTCGCTACACGCTTCGGCAGATTATGTCTGGTTTGTCAGTGGCAACCTGTATGGAAAGATCTGAAAGGTCTGAGCGAAGGCCCCGGATATTTGAGGTCCACACTATTAATGAAGAGGGAGGGGAGGAGGCTTTGGGTGCAGGGGGTGGGAGGGGAGGGGGAGGGTCGGACAAGGGAGGAGGAGGGGAGGTAAGGAGGGTTGTTGAAAGAGTGTGGGGGATTGCAGAATAGCTCGGGGAGGGGGCCGGATGAGAAGGAGAAAAGGCTCTGTGGTGTTGGTGGAGAGGGGGCAAGGGAGGGAACAAGGCAGTTGAGGATTTGAGGAGGTGGAGTGAAGAGATGGCGGTGAGAGGGCAGTGGAAGGAGGCAGCTTTGTGGATGAGAGGGGGGGGAAACTTTGAGAAGGGTGAGTGAGGAGGATGAATGGTGGGAGAAGTGTGAGTGGGGAGAGTTGAGGGAGAAAGGTGAGGGCGGAGTTTTTGAGAGAGGTGAGGGGAGGCTTGGAGGGAGAAGCGTGTGATGGTTGCTTTGAGATGGAGGAGTGAGAGGGGTGAGTGGGCATTGAAGTTGGAAACAAAGAATGGTTGATGGAAAGCGAACATTCATAGCAAACTGGGGTTTTTAAAAGGTTTAGGTCAGAGATGCGATTTAAGACAATTCTTGATGGATGCAATGAAGGCGAATTCAGAGAATGGAGAGAAGAAACGCTGTAACAGTTGGATTTTTTTAGGCAAGGTATGAAGGAAAGGTCGAATTGAGAGCAGTCTGTTGAAATTGAAGAAGAGTAGAGCATTATGACAGTAAAGAGAACCACACGTGTGAAAGAGGAAGATGAAGCATTATGAGATCGTTTTTATTATCATTATTATTATTATTATTATTTGAGAGAGTTTTCATTAGATTAGGGAATGGAAGTGTTGTAGAAAAAATCGTGAGGTGAATGGTGAATTTGGATCAGTTAACGCAGGGGGTGGAAACAGATCAATTGGTTTCGGGAGAAGCACGTGGCTTTGGGAGGTGTATAGTCAAAAGTGAAATTGTTTATTTTAAATAAGGATTGCATAATATTCGGAAAAGGGAAGGTTGAAGTAAAATCGTGGAAGTGTGTGGTGAAATTGGAACGGTAAACGCAGTGCGAAGCTGCTGGGTCGATGAAAAGTACCAGGAAGAGTCGAGAGACACGTGGTTTCAGGAGGTGTATAGATCGAAAGGATACAAGGAAGATTATTGATTTTTGATGAACAGGTAAGATTCAGGAATGGAAGGTTGAAGGAAGAAATAGTGAAGGTAATGTCGAGAGTGGGTCAGCTCAAGTGGAATAAAGATGGTGTGCTCGCAGAAGAAGAAGAAGAAGAAGAAGAAGTAGAAGAAGAAGAGGAAGAGGAAGAGGAAGAATATGAGGAAGAAGAAGGAACGTGACTTGTGGGTATGCAGGGAGAAAGGTATTTTTTTGGGGGGGGGGATTTAAGACAAGAAATAGTGTTTCATTGGGAGGGATGGAGGACGTTGGGAAAGTGGGGAGAATAGGAATTGAAGGTAATCGGGAGAGAATACAAATAAACACGGTCCTACACCGAGAGGGGAAGGATGGGTAGGCCTCAAAGAACCCGGAAAGACAAGGTCGACGAAAACTCACAAAATAGCACGATTTTTGACACAAAACCGAACTCGCAACACGCAGTAACATGTAGGTGAGAAAATAAACAGTTGAAACGTGACAAATAATGACCAGAAACTTAACTTTGAGAAAGTCGGCAGAGAGCCTTGAGAGAGACCTGCCGACGCTCCAAACTAAGAACCGTAAGTTTCAAATGGTTAACTGATGATGGCCATATAATATTTGTCTTTTTGACAGTCACCAGGCCGAAGCCTTTGTGTTGGAGACGATGCTTTGATGTGGCCTGTGTCCAATGGGGTTCATTGGAGTACTTGTCACACTCATGTTTTGAAATACATGTATGTATGTATATCTGGAATGATGGGCCAAGAGTATGCACATTTGTCTGCAAGCTGTCTTGTTTGGGTTCATATTCCAACCCAGCTATAAACTTTCATCCTGGTGTTTCATAGGCTGGGTGATTCATCAATGTGTGTGCCATCTTTTGGATAGATGTTAAACGAGTGTCCCATCTGTTGGCATTCGTTGGTGGACGTTAAAGATCCTACGGTGTCCTTCTTGAAGAATAGGTGAGCTACCGCCGGCACCGTGAACAAATTCCAAATTCCTGCCCGAACTTTTGTTTCAAGTCTGCCCTCGCCAGCCGTTTCGTGAAAGACTTGGGCCATGCTTGCCACGACTAACCCCACAATAAGTTTGTGAATTATTGTGGTTATATATATATATATATATATATATATATATATATATATATATATATATATATATATATATATATATATATATATTGTTATGGCTGTGGAAATTCGCATTATACCATGAAGGGCCCGTAGGTGAATATAAACTGTATATATATTTGAACGTACATACACCAGATAAATGATCCTTCACCACGACAACAGTGGAGTTCATAGGAAATTTTCATAACTGCATTCGGCCATCACGTACATTCCACACACTGTGCTAATCCATTCATCCTCCAGGACAGATCTGGAACCGTTTCAGTTAACTTCCGTTGGTTCTTTAATGGCTGGCTTTTGGAGCATTTTTTTTTTAACGATAGTGACATTAAAGATGCTGCAAAGTGGTGCTAATAATTATTTTCACCATGCAAATTTACACACCGTGTGTGTGTGTGTGTGTGTGTGTGTGTGTGTGTGTGTGTGTGTGTGTGTGTGTGTGTGTGTGTGTGTGTGTGTGTGTGTGTGTGTGTGTGTGTGTGTGTGTGTGTGTATATATATATACAGTTAAACACATAAAAAAAACATTTTTGATCTTTAAAAATAGATGTCATTTCTCTCGAAGGACTTGATTTGAGAGCAGGCGTAAAGCTCATAACGTTTATAAGTAAATGCAGTTTGTCATCCTCTTTTTTTTCTGTTTTTTTTTTTTGCTTCTGTCAATTTTTATTTATTTATTTGTCACTCACCTCAGCATATGTAATCAATAGAAGCCCCCTTAGTGTGTTGCATGGTACTTTTTTGTAGTCCAAGGATGCCTCGCTGCATCAGAACCCACATGGATTTGACGGCAGCTTTCAACTGGTCAACCATTTTCATTGCAAGGTCTCATGGACAACGAAGTCTTCTTTAATGGTTATTATGCAAAGTGACAAATAAACAAACTTCATATGCTTCATTTATAAGTGGGCTAATATTTTGTTTTGGTTTCCCACTCTTTCCATTCTGTTTGCACACACTGGTCCCTCTGTGTCTCAGCATGGTGTTGTGACAGTGTTTCCATTGCGAGCTACTTGTACATTTCCTGCCCTTGCCTTTCCGTTTCACATGTGATCCAAAGCTGTGGCTTTGGCTGGCTGCACGCGCTTCCCATAATCCATAATCAAAGACCCGTGAGTGCAGTGCGGTACTCGTGAAGTGCAGTTAAAATACAGGTGCCAATGTCATACGTGCAGTCTCAATCCCATTGGGTTCAATCGACAGCATATGAAGACATTTAAAATGGTTTGAGACTACGAAATGTTGATTATTGTGAAAAAATGGCAATCCGTATGTCGTTGGTGTCCTTTTTGTTTCTCTCACAGTTTTCACACACGTTTATCCAGAACCGCATTTTGGGTGTGGCATTGGTCATCTTACTGTGAAGGGCTGAGTGGAATGAGAAGGATGTGGAAAAACATACTAGAACGGCACTCGGTAGAGCGCATACCTCCGCCAGGATGAACAGTTTACGTCTTGTATCCCACTGATGGGATGAATCTGCATCCAGACCTTCAAAATCGAATCGCTTTGTCTTGTCACCTCCCCAACTCATCCACCAACATTCGTCCCAATCCGTCCACAACTTTTTGAGATATCATGCTAGATGTGGAAGAAATCACTGAAAAAATTCTCTAAATTGGATTCCGGTCTTCATAAAAATCGAATTGATTCATTGTTGTCAAACACTCAAGCTGTCCACAAAATTTCGTCTGAATCCGTCCACAACTTTTTGAGATATCATGTTCACAGTTAGACAGACAGGGGTGAAAACATAACCTCCACCCACATTCAGTGGCAGAGGTAAAATAGAAGAAATGTAAGAAAAAAATACACACACACACACACACACACACACACACACACACACACACACACACACACACACACACACACACACACACACACACACACACACACACACACACACACACACACACACACACACACACACACACACACACACACACACACACACAGTACCTACCTTGAAAAAAGCCATCCGATGGACGATGCCTTTCTGCCACAAATGTGACAGTTTGAGCACGTTGATGGACTTATCTTCAGGGATTGTCTCCACCATGTCGGTGAGTTATTAGGCCTTTATATCTTGCAATATCATCCATTCCTTGAAGAACCTGTGCACGTATCACATGTGAAATTGGCAATAACACTTGCCAGTTCTTGCCTGATAAGGATAGCAGCATCGCAGTTTTTTCTTTCCATCTCCACTCTGTTCTGGGTGGGTCCAGGTATATAACACCTTTGTTAATTTTGTACTCCAATAACATATTTTCTGATCCACATGGAACCAACTTCCTTCATTAATATCAAACCTATCCACGTGTTGTATCATTGTCCGTCAACCTCAGCTTGATTTTATGTGCCATGCAGCAGTGTGGCAACCATCCAAATAAAAGCTTCTTAGGGATGTTTGTCTTCCATCCAAGAAAGATGACCTAGCCAACGGAGTCTTCTGGCTGCAATAATATCCTCTAGTGGCTCCTCCATCCCAAACTGTCTCGCTACTTGTACACGACTAATATGCCGTACCCATTGTTGTTTCATTGATATCGAATCAGCTTCAGAGGCACATTCTGTGCCTCTGGTTAAGTCTTAAATTGTGAAAGTGTTCAATCTTCCTGGATATATCTCTTGTTAGTCCATGTGTCAGCCCCATCCAGTACAGCACACTTCGCACTACAGAACAATTAAAAAAAAAGATTTTTGCTTCAAGGAAAGATAATTGTCTTTGAATACAGGTCTCCATAGGGTTCCGACATTTTTGAGGCACAGGCAATCCTGTCTTGTATATCCTTTGAGATACCTCCATGAGATTCAATAATTGCCCCGAGGTATCTTTCGTCAGTCACTGCCTTGTTGGTTTCCCCCTTCAATGAGGAAATTTGATGCAGGAGGAGGCCATTCGGCCCATCATGCCTGCACTTCACGAACACCAGATTAAATACATCCATCAAGTTAATGACTTCATTTAATTGGGGATGAGAAAAGTTTGGCAGGTAGAGATATATCACCAGGGTGTTAAAAAAAAAAAGTGATTTGTTTGTGTTTTTTTATTCAGTTATAATTATCATTGAAAAAAAAATTGGGGGTGAGCGGGGGTGGTTTTAGGGTGACGCAAACACAACACCGACCACACACTTTCCCTTAAATTATCAGATTTCACTGCAGATTTTTACACTTATTTAGTCCGGTTGATATCTGATCCTCAAAGCCGAAATAATATTTCGATTATATACTTCAATTATTCCGTGAGAGTAGATCGTGGAAAATTGCGTCATATAATGCATGAAATCGCTCCAAGCTCCTAATTTGGAAACTAAAGCACTTACAAAAATGATGTATGCAGAGATTCGTAGCGATGATGAACAGGCATTCAATAATATGGGTAAGGAAAGTGAAAAAGAAAACTATCGTTGAGAAATCGTTGCGGACTGTTCCAAGTCAAGACATGGTTGAGCATACCAAAAAACAGCGACTTCAGACCAAAGCGAGGTTACCTAGGATATGCCTTAAGACCCCTCAACCCTCTCTATGGTAGCTATAACCCACCCACATCTCTCACCTGTGAATGGAGGGAATAGCCAATCAGATCTCACGTAATCATCTTAACCCAGGTGGCTAGGATTATATAAATAATTGACACCTGCCACACTTCTCCAGCCATATTGACTGCTCGTGAAGTTTGCATGTTGTACATGCTTGGGAGCCTCATTGGTATGCATTGCTGTCTGCGCTGTCACTGATGATTCACCAATAAGTGATGAAACTGATCCGGCAGCTGAGGGGGTGTGTATCATTGGGATTCTCATGTGTGTACTGTGTGTGAACGTCTTCATAGCTGTGGAGAAACTCTGGGAAGGGTTTGAAACAGCAAAGTGCTTACCTTGCGTAGGCCTTCTTGGGTTGCTTTCTGTAGCTTCTTTGGCTCGAGGAGTGTGGGAGCTGTCAATTATTTATATAATCCAAGCCACCTGGGTTTAGTTGATTAAGTGAGAGCTGATTGGTTATTCCCTCCATTATTCATATATATATATATATATATATATATATATATATATATATATATATATATATATATATATATATATATATATATATATATATATATACACACACACACACTCACATGACGGAGCAGAAGCCACATATGTATATATACACATTTAAATTTATTTATTTATTTTTACATGGCCAAAATTCGGTAATAAAATTGTCTCGACTTTTGGCTCCGATCCCAAAATAATTTGACATGCCTCATCCTGGGATGTTTTTGCATGTATGCGCCGAAGAGAAAGAAATGCGTCCAGTAATTTTTGAGAAGATGCTTCGTACAGACAAATGACAGCACCCGAAATATATAAGACCCCATCCAGGCTAAAGCTCTGTTTGGGCTAAACGTGTAGATCATTCAATGCTGACACCATCGCCAAAATCAAAATGAATGCTCCAATCTACAAGGTTGTTGCATCAACAGAAAAATCCACAGGATGTTGATTGAGGTGTGATGGCAGAATACAGGCTTAACACCTGAAACATGAGCTTATCCTGCTACACATATCAAAAAGCATACATCAATCAACATCCTGTTCTTATCATCCATTGTTCGACCTGTCTACCGAAGTGGACCTAATCGCCTTCAGCAGCGAGTTCTTCATCCTATATTGCATCAACAGTATGTGTCATTAATGACTTAATCAGCAGACCGAATGTGCATTTTAAATCCACATTAAATATGAATTTCATAGATAGATGAACTCGATTATGTGGCCACCTGCTCTCTGTCGCAAATATTTCATGCAGTGACACGATTTTCTGGAATGTTAAGTGATATTAATAAAACAGAGGCCATTTTTTTGATGGAAGATGTGATAATAAATGAAAGTTGTTTTTGTCATCTCAAGGGTGATATCAAGCTGTACAAACATATGTTTGTTTCTGTAGCTTGTGTGTGTGTGCATGTGTGCATGAGGTGCGTTTTTCTGGACTAATTTCTTCCCCATCAGGCTCTTTGGTTGTTGCTACAGCAGTATGGTATACCTCTTGTAATGGGAAAACCGATTCGACTCCTTCATATTGGAATGAAGCTAGAACTCACAGTTGATGGAAACGTATCACAAGGATTTGAAGTTAAGAATGGTTTGCACCAGGATTGTACTATATCGCCCAAACACTTTTTAAACTTTATTACCCCACGTGCACGCACGAAGCGAATACGGGATTAAGCAATTGGTTCACTTTGTCTGTTCTTCTGTGTACAAAAGTCATTTTATGATCGAGGAACAACTCATTTCATTTGAATGTTATAATTTGAACACGAATCGGAAAACATACCTGTAGTTTAGCAATACTTTTCCTCTGAATTTGGCCCGACCACACATTTGCAGGGAGGAATGAGATTATATTATTACTCTGTCTGCCTGTCTGGCAGTCAAACCAAATTGAAAATCATTTCAAACAGGAAACACTGTTTTTAACAACATCATAAAGGACACAAACAACAGGCACAAAAAAGTAATGTGACGTGTTAAACAAGGTGGGGTGAAAGACGCTGCTTCAACAGCGGTGAACTTCCAAAAAGTTTATTTTTCTACAACCCTTAAAATCCTGATTTTATTTCAATTTAATTATCTACTTCAACACTGTAGAATGCAAATCGCCTTATTGGCACTTTCAAAAACCTTTTGTTTTTCAATACTTTGACAAAACATTACAGCATTTTGCATTTTTGTTCATATGCAGTGTTGCTTGGCTGCATTATCTTCTCAGGGCACTGTGCCCTTTTACCAGTATCTGGTAATCGTTTTTCCAACTTCAGAAGAATTGCAGTCTGAATCGACCCACCTGGTGTTAATTCAATGGTAAGGAGCTTGAACTCAAGACCCTAGGAGCTTAGCCAGCAACCTTAACCATTAAGCCAACTCCAGGCTTACATGTTACATGATCTCAATCAATGAAATTTTCTGATCGCAGACCCCACCCATGTCCCTTTTTCTCAATATTGCAGGCAGTAAGGTGTTCTATGAACTCTCTAGTTTCAATGTCGTCATTGCATGAGAATGGAGAAAACGTTGCCAATCGTTTTGGGGTAGCTGTGCCGCACAAATTCAGTACAGTATTGTACTACATTTGTTTCTACATTTTTTTTTCTTTGTACCCATTATGCAGGTACCCATTGTACTGAGGTTATGCAGGTCCTTGCTATTATTCCCGACTATTATAAATCTCTTAAAATTCAGGCGACTGACGACTGAGTTGAACAGGCGGCTGACGGCTTTCTGTGAAACAAAGGGTATTATAATTATGACGGCCTCCTATTTATGAGATTCTGTATCATATAAACAAAAGGATATCGTTGTATCATTTGGGGCACTAAATATATTAACAACCAAAGTTGTCCAGGTCTTTTTGGAACACGCTGTATCTACACCTCCCATTTTTACAGGTGTGGTTCGGGGCTGTGTACTATGAGGATTGTATCCGAGTTTAAAGGTACCGTGTGGTCCTCAGCAACCACAAACAAATGCTCAGAGATGGGAGAGCCAGTTTGATGTCTTCTCGTGAGGACACTCTGTCATGCAAAAACCACATCTGCAAAGGATGACACTACAGTTTTGATTTGCATAAGTGAGTGATGGCTTTATATAAGTTTAGTGAAACGGCAGTTCGCGAAAATGCTTCAAAAAATCTTAATTTATATTCTTTATAAAGACAGGTATCTTCACAAATCCTTCTTTAATCTATTGTCCCATGTCTTATGCCATTGTTCCATTTTTATACAGCACTGGTTGTTGTCGTCATGAAAGGTTGTAATTGCATGATCAGTGAATATCAAAGCGTGCTTTGTTCGCTCTACGGGTTTTCTCGTACACTGAACCTCATTGCATTCTGTGACGAACAGACTGGTTTTTCGATGATTTATTACTTCTGCCACCAAAGGTGAAGGAGGTTATGTTTTCAACCATTTCTGTTTGTTTGTTACTTGCAAAATCGAAGATTTTTCAAGTATATTGGTTAGTCGATTTTGTTATTCTGTCTGTCTGTCTGTCTGTCTGTCTGTTTGTCGCCTACAGGTCACAATTTTAAACCGATCTTCACAAAACTTCACCACATGGTAGAGTTTGTCATAAGGAAGAAGCTTATTGTTTTTGAGGTCAAAAGGCCAAAAGGTCAACATAGGCCAAAGGTCAACAACTTCGGTGAGCTTTCTAAAATCCTCAATTTTCCTCCGATTAACTTGAAATTTGAAGAGGATATATATATATATATATATTTCATGTCAACAAATACAACCATCCAATTATTTTTAAGGTCAGCATAGGCCAAAGGTCAACAACTAAGGTGGTACTTCTAAAATCTTTAAATTCCAACCCATTGACTTGAAATTTGAAGCGGATTTGCATATCAGGTCACGGAATTCAACCACCAATTATTTTTAAGGTCAACATAGGCCAAAAGGTCAGCATAGGCCAAAGGTCAACAACTAAGGTGGTACTTCTAAAATCTTTAAATTTCAACCCATTGACTTGAAATTTGAAGAGGATTTGCCTATCAGGTCACGGAATTCAACCACCAATTATTTTTAAGGTCAACATAGGCCAAAGGTCAACAACTAAGGTGGTATTTCTAAAATCCTCAATTTTCATCTGATTGACTTGAAATCTGAAGAGGATTTACATATCAGGTCACGGAATTCAACCACCAATTATTTTTAAGGTCAACATAGGCCAAAGGTCAACAACTAAGGTGGTATTTCTAAAATCCTCAATTTTCATCTGATTGACTTGAAATCTGAAGAGGATTTACATATCAGGTCACGGAATTCAACCACCAATTATTTTTAAGGTCAACATAGGCCAAAGGTCAACAACTAAGGTGGTATTTCTAAAATCCTCAATTTTCATCTGATTGACTTGAAATCTGAAGAGGATTTATATTTCAGGTCAATGAATTCAACTAACCAATTATTTTTGATGTCAACATCGGCCAAAAGGAGAATGTAGGCCGAATTTCTAAAATTGTCAATTTTCGTCCGATTGACTTTATTTGAATAGTTGCATATTTAACCTCCGCCATCGAAGATCGGAGGTTACTGTTTTCACCCCTTTCCTTTTGTTTGTTTGTTTTTGTTTGTGAACAGTATTACAGAAAAAATCCTCGACGGATTTCGACGAAACTTGGTGGGGGATTAGGTATGGTCCAAGGATCATGCCATTAGATTTTGGACATGGTCCAAATTTTTTTTTGCATTGCTACATGTTTTAAGTTATTTCCAACCCACCCCCCCCCCAAAAAAAAAATTGTTAGAGAAAAAAACATTTTTGCAACTTTTTTTTCAACGAAATTTCGATTTTTTTATTTTTTATTTTTATTTTTTGCATTTCCACATGTTATAAGTGATTTCCAACAAAAAAAAAAAACATGCCAGAGTTATAATTGCGGCTGATTTTGGAACTTCAGGTGGATATACCCACGTAAAATCAATTTCTCTCTCAAGGAATCTAGATATGACGAATGAATTGAGTTTGTTAAAGTTAAAAGTAAAAGGGAAAGATGCAAACTATAACTCTGTGAGCACTGTTGAACTCAAATTGAATGAATAGGATATCAGGTTCACTTGAGTGACCTAGCAGTATTGGCGGCGGAGGTTTTGCACTCTACCGAGTACTCCCCCTCGAGTTGGTCATTGAATTCAACCACCAATTATTTTTGAGGTCAAATTTCTTTCATGGATTTTGCAACTATCGTGCTCTGCATGACGTCTTCCTGTTTGTTTGTTTGTTTGTTTGTGTGCAGGATATCTCAAAAAGTTTTGGACGAATCTGGATGAAATTTTGTGGACAGGTTCGGTGTGTGACAAGGATGAAGTTATTAGATTTTGGTGAAGATCCGGATCCGGATCCTGCTACTTTAATGTTAAAAGTGATTCTTCACCATTGATAGATGTCAATAACGATATAGTACTGTATAGCATGATATTTCAAAAAAATTATTGGGCCGATATGTTCTCGTGGATCAGGCATTATGTGGTGGAAGTACGCGCTCTGATGAGTACCCTTCTAGTTTTTGTTGCAATGAACTCTGTGCATGCAGGTGGCTTGTGTACCTTAAATTATGCCATCTCTCTCTTAGCATCATGCTTCTTTTACATATTCTTCTCCTCCTCCTCTTCCCTTTATACATTACTAGATGAACCCGTTGGGTTCCCGTTGTGACAGCGGTTGATGGAAAAAGTCATTTCAAGAAAAATAAAGATAGCTCCAACGAACTATACCGCTGAGGTTGTTTGCATTGATCAAATACTCCCAAAGAGTACTTGACTGAAACCGGAATTTATTTTTTAATAATTTTTTTCATTGCCCGATTTGAACAAAACTTGATACTGCACACTGCAGGCGAATGGCGAGTAAGGTGGCCCTAAAATTTTTTTCACTCTCTTCTACCGTTTTGGCTGTTATTTGGGAACATACATACATACATATATTATACAAGATGAGAGTTTTAGTAATATATAGATAAGGGGTGAGTTACGTGGCACCAAGCTTCTGCCCTGCACTGACCACAATACTCCTCCACCTCCCTCTGTCATCAGCCAATTCTCCATTCTCCAACTACCCCTACCTTATGGATATGCCTCCTCACACAATTCTCCCATCTTTACCGTGGCTGACCTCTTTTCCTCCTACATTACTCCCTCGACCTATCCCCTCTCTTTGCCATTCTCTCTTCCCTTATCCACAATAGGTGTCCAGCCCATCTCAGCCAACATTTCACCAATTTCCCTGTCAAGCTCATCTGCACACCAATGTCCTCCCTCAGTTCATCCATCCTCCTTCTATCCATCCTCTTCACTCCTGAAACCTTCCTGACCCAGTTGTTCTCGCAAACCCGCAGCCTCTGTTTATGTCTTTCTGTCAGTGTCACCGTTTCCAGACCAAAAAGGTCAGTTGTCATAACACACATCAGAACCTTCCCTTTCAATTTTCTTGATAACTTTCTTTCTGTCATTACTCCATCCACCCTCCTCTATGCATTCACCCCTACCTATATCCTCCTCCGTACCTATGCCTAGTGCTTACCATCCTGTTCCACTGTTCCCCCCAGATACTTAAACCTATTTCCCTGTTTGATCTCCTTGCACTTCAACCTGATAGTCATTTATTTTCTCTGCTGCCCGACCAACATCATCACAGACTTCTTCATACTCATCTTCAGCCAATGGTTCCCAAATACCTCCTTCACTCCCAAAGTACGTCCTGCATCTCCTGCTCACTGTCCACCACAACAGCCAGATCATTTGCATACAACATCCTCCCCTTAATACTCCTCCAGCTCACCTTCCCTTCTTGCTTACCAGCTCCATCACCATCATAAACATGAGTGGGCTGAGAGCGCTTCTCTGCCTCAAACAAATGTTCACGCTGAACACCACAGACATCCCAGGACCAACCAAAGCTCTTCCCTTTGTTCCCTTGTACATCCCTTCCACCAACCTGACTTCTGCTTCCAGCAAATCACCATTTTCAGTGTCACCGTCACCATCACCATATCTCAGGACAGTGTCGTCGGCCTTCTCCAGGTTCACAAATCCCAAT